>NC_084614.1:53587389-53679889 GCF_033978795.1 Nerophis ophidion
TTATCGTTTGAAGGAGTATGGGTTAAAGCTATCAGTGGAGAAATGCATGTTCTTTCCGACATCTGTCCGCTATCCTCGGCATGTGGTTTCCAGTAACGGAGTGGAGACGGACCCCAGCAAGATTGCTGCCTTAATAACTTGTCATCTTTCATACCTCATGCTCCTAGACGAACCATCTTCTGTCACACAATTTACACTCTTAACCCGCCTAGCCCATGCTAGCGTTACAAAAGCGTCTGATGCACGTCGCCACTGGACTCTAGAGCAGTGGAGACGCCGTCTCTGGAGTGATGAATCACACTTCCCCATCCGGCAATCTGATGGACGGGTTTGGGTTTGGACGTTGCCAGGAGAATGGTACATTTCGGACTGTATTGTGCTGAGTGTGAAATTTGGTGGAGGAGGAATTATGGTGTGGGGTTGTTTTTCAGGCGTTTGGCTTGGCTCCTTTGTTCCAGTAAAAGGAACTTTGAATTCTCCAGGATACCAACACATTTTGGACAATTCCATGCTCCCAAACTTGTGGGAACAGTTTGGAGCAGGCCCCTTCCTCTTCCAACATGGCTGTGCACAAGTGCACAAAGCAAGGTCCATAAAGACATGGATGACAGAGTCTGGTGTGGATGAACTTGACTGGCCTGCACAGAGTCCTGACCTGAACCCGATGGAACACTTTTGGGATGAATTACAACAAAGACTGCGAGCCAGGCCTTCTCGACCAACAACAGTGTGTCACTTCACCAATGCGCTTTTGGAAGAATGGTGGAAAATTCCTTTAAACACACTCCGCAACCTTGTGGACAGCCTTCCCAGAAGAGTTGAAGCTGTAATAGCTGCAAAATGTGGAGCCACATCATATGGGTTAGGAATCGGATGGCACTTCAACTTCATATGTGAGTCAAGGTAGCTGGCCAAATACTTTTGACAATATAGTGTATGTAAATGTACTTTTACAATAAATTAGTGACACATCTAATAATCCAATCATAGTTCATGAATGACACTTAAGTAATATTTGAAGATTTATTTATATATTTGTTTCATTACACATTGCTCCATTGTTAGTATAAAAACGGACTTTGACACCGTGCCCAAAATCAATTAAGTTGTAAAATATTTTTTATCAGTCACTGTCCTCTGTTTCGAACAATGTGGTATAACTTCAAACTGGTGGATGAAAGTCTTATAATCATACAGTTTAGTCACATGTTTTGTCCGTTAGCGTTGCTGTCTACTTTTAAAGTGAAACCCATTTCCTTTGGCTCAAGGACCCATATACGCCGATAAGGTCAGAGGTCACCATCGGCTAGGTCCAGAGACAAATCGTTTTCATGTTTCCCAAATATTGACTGGAAGGTCTGCAACCCTGTGAGTCACAAGAAGGATTGGCCTGTTTGCCATCACTTTCCAACACAGGAGAGTAATTGGCGACCATGTTTGCTCTTGGATGACTTCTTGGTAGACATACCACAAGTGGAATTATGATTTTTATCAGTGTGGGAAATTTTGCATTTACTACATGGCCACTTCATTGTGTTCACCAATACAGGATGTATCAAAATAATGCTCCTTCTTTAATGTGTTCATTTAACACTGTAAATTGTGCTACTTAACATTATAAATGAATAAGCGGCTTTTAGTGCTCAAGACAGTGTTTCATTATAACACCACTAAACAATGATCATTTGTAACTGTATCCAAAGGACAAATATGAGTAATAATAATAATTAAAAGAAACAGGAATACCTTTTCACATTCCGAATTTTCATTGTATTATATTTTTATTATGAGCTTTAACACCGTTATTTCCACAATTCATAAAACATGTATATAATACAATATTTATTTATATTCAACATGTTGGATATTATGATATATGATTAATTTACTTTTTTTTTTACTGCATATGGTATATAAAAAACAAAGAAAACATATTTTTTAAACTTTTATAAAAACATTTTGCCAAAAAATAACTTAATATTTGTATTAGTTTTTATTCACATTTTAATTATCTGTTGCTTGTCTTTTCTGCACTCTAACACTTTAAAATTCAAGAAAATATAAAGTGCATTATAATTATATTTTATTGTTACTATATTATAAACTGTTCAATAAAATAGTCAGCATCTTTGACAAAATGTTTTTTTGTGTTTTTGCAGACCACTTAATATTTTTTTGTCCTCAAAATTCTACAGACAATACCCCATAATGACAAGTTAAAAATATTGTTTTGTTTTATTGCAAATTTATAAAAAATAACTAAACAATTACATGTACATACGTATTCGAAGCCTTTGCCCAATACTTTGTTGATGCACCTTTCGCAGCAAATACAGCCTGAAGTCTTTTTGAATACGATGCCACAAGCTTGGCACACCTATCTTTCCTCTTTGCAGCATCTCTCAAGCTCTATCAGGTTGGATGGGAAGTGTTGGGTTCAACCAAGATCCCTCTGTACATTGTTGAATTCATCTTAGTCTAGTCATGGAGGTGACCAATAACCCGATGGTCACTCTGTCAGAGCTACAGCATTCCTCTGTGGAGAGAACAACCAGAAGGTCAACTATCTCTGCAGCAATCCACCAATCAGACTTGTATGGTAGAGTGGCCATGCAGACGGAAGCCATTTCTTCATAAAAGGTTTTCCAAAATGCACCTGAAAGACTCTCAGACCATGAGAAACAAAATTTTCTGGTGGGATTAGACAAAGATTGAACTCTTTGGTGTGAATGCCAGCCGCCAGGCGTTGTGTTCTGTTCAGTTTCAGTTGATTTCGAACATGCATACCATAAAATGTAATGCATCATATTTTTCCAGTTGTTTCATTACAGCTCTTACGAAAAGGAGTCGGAAGAAGCAGAGCTTAACTAATCCGACCCCTTCTCAGGTCCCAGCAATTTTATCCCATTTCCTTGTTCTCTGTAGCAGGACAGGGAATACATGAATAATAAATTAGACAGATATACCATAAGTAAGTAAACAAATACATAAATGATCATTCTCATTTTTTTTAACAAAGGTTCAAGATGTTTATCACAATCGTTGTTCTTCGTACTTTGTGACCACTTGTAGTTTGAACAGTCTCTTAAACCGAATCATATTGGTGCGTTGCCCAAGGACACAATGGCAGTAGCAGGAATTGAACCTGAAACCCTTAAGTTGCTAGCCCGGCAGCTCTACCAAGTGAGTCACACTGTCCCAGAAGATGAATGCAGCAATGTACAGACATCCTGGATGAAAACCAACACTTCTCATCCAACCTGACAAAGCTTGAGAGGTGCTGCAAAGAGGAAAGGGTAAAACTGCCCAAAGATAGGTGTGCCAATATGTGGCATCGTATTCAAAAAGACCTGAGGCTGTAATTAATGCCAAGGGATCATCAACAAAGTATTGAGCAAAGGCTGTGAATACTTTTGTGGGTGATTTTTTTTTGTTTTGTTTATTTGTAATACATTTGCAAAATAAAAATAAAAAATCCTGCTGTCATTAGGGGGTTTTGTAAGTAGAATTTGTAGGATAAAAATTAATTTATTCCATTTCAAATCAAGGCTGTAACATAACAAAATGTGGAAAAAGTGAAGCGCTGTGAATACTTTCCGGATTTGTTTTATCCATCCCATCCATTTTCTACCGCTTATTCCCTTTCGGGGTCGCGGGGGGCGCTGGCGCCTATCTCAGCTACAATCGGGCGGAAGGCGGGGTACACCCTGGACAAGTCGCCACCTCATCGCAGGGCCAACACAGATAGACAGACAACATTCACACTCACATTCACACACTAGGGCCAATTTAGTGTTGCCAATCAACTTATCCCCAGGTGCATGTCTTTGGAAGTGGGAGGAAGCCGGAGTACCCGGAGGGAACCCACGCATTCACGGGGAGAACATGCAAACTCCACACAGAAAGATCCTGAGCCTGGATTTGAACTCAGGACTGCAGGAACTTCGTATTGTGAGGCAGACGCACTAACCCCTCTGAAGCCCGGATTTGTTTTATTATAACCTAATTAATAATCAATCCACAATGTCTGATACAAATAGGTTTAGTTTGTATTATTATCAATACCATCATTATGTATTATAAAACAATATTTTGTTTTTATATACAACATTTTTAATCAGTCCCAAAAAATAATACACAATAATACAATAATAAAATAATTCCAATTCCAAACCAAACACGGTGCTGCAACCTTCTGAATAGCAATCAACAGAGTAATTAAGATGACACAAACATGACACAAAACAATCCAAAGTAGTCACAGAAAAATTCTTAACATCAACAGTATCAATTTTACTAATAATTCCAACATAACAGTGATTAAAAATCCCTCATTTACATTGTCATCACAGCCATTAAATACAAAAAAAGAAGAATAGTGTCACAGTGGCTTACACTTGCATCACACCTGATAAGCATTGTGTTCAATATTTACCATGGGGATAAAACATTTTTATATTTTAGGTTCATTTAACAATTAAAACACATTTGAGTATTGAATCCCATATTCCAATGTATGACTCATTGTCTAATAAAAATCTAATTTTTCTACTGATATCTCCATAGGTGTAACAATAATATAATTTTTATTTTTACTCTATAAATTGTAATTCAGTATCAGTATGTAAGAAGAGAAATAAATAAGAATAATTTTGTTTAGTGTCTGATGTGAATCAAATTACATTGTGTATTCTACAAACCATTACTACTGTAAATAAACACAAGGATAGAGTCTGCATATCCATAAGCGTCTTCATCTCCTTTTGCATCTTTTTCTCATGAACGTTACATTTGAAAAAAATGTTCCTTTTCATTTCTTCCTCAGCTCAGTCGTGATCCGAAAGATTTACTTGTTTCTTCTCGAGCCAGTTTGTTTATCTCCCGGGCGGATTTGTCGTATTTCTTTTGGCTGTATGGAAACATTCTTCTTCTTTCGCTTTCACGGTTGAAGATTATCCTCAAAAAGAAGCTCCTGTGTTTTTTTTTTTTTGTGTGTGTGAGTGAGTGAAAGAGCTTCTTGTGCTCCTTCCAAACTCTGGACCAGACAACAGACTTCCTGTCATTGCGTCTGCTTTACTACCGTTGACTTCATGTGAATGGCTTGTAAACCCCTTTATTGACCTCCTCTTTCTAGCCCCAGCACAACAGTCCACAGTCTATATAAAAGCTCTAGAAGATACCATGCACCGATGCTTTATGGCAGCAATACAATTCGAACACCAACAGGTTTTGGCTTGTTTCACCTCCAGTGAAAAAGTCGCTAGTTGGTGTTCAGTTTCACTCTTCCCTCCTCTTTCTTCCCAGCTGCCTTTGAGCATGGCTGCCGCAGAGAGCTGCTGACCAGTCGGACCAGTTTTCAACGCCGTGGCCTAATTACCGCATTGGCTTAAGGGAGTTTGCATAGTTTAAAAGCTGCTTTTCAGATGGTTTCCCTTCATGGAACGGAGAGACGCAAAAGTGGGATGTGTTGTAAATCTTGATGGGCATTGGTCTCCGCACAAGGACAACAAGACATCGCCACAGGTGAGTGTTACCTTGACTTACTTAGTCCTTACAGGTGGGCGATACTACCCATTTTAATTTCGATCCAATAACACAGGCCAGTTTTGCCAAACTTTTTACTCTGACATTTTCTAAAATAATTTAATGACTGTGCCTTTGATTTTATTGATCATGGTTAAAATAGAGAGGAGGATTACGATTAGGGTTTAGACAACCACAAACCTATTTTGAACTAACACACTTATTTGTCAACAACAGAATCCAACAATTTAAGACACTGGCTTTCATTACATCTAAATAGTTCATCAAAATAAAGTCATTAGTGCAAAATAAGTAACAAAAAACCGCTACTGGTTCTCATTCAAATACCAAACCCAAAACCAGTGAAGTTGGCATGCTGTGTAAATCGTAATTAAACACAGAATACAATGATTAGCAAATCCTTTTCAACCTATATTCAATTGAAAACACGCCAAAGACAAGATATTTAATCTTAGAACTGGAAATGTTTCTTATTTTTGCAAATACTAGCTCAATTGGAATTTGATGCCTGCAACATGTTTCAAAAAAGCTGGCACAAGTGGCAAAAAAGATTAAGAAAGTTGAGGAATGCTCATCAAACACTTATATGGAACATCCCACAGGTGAACAGGCTAATTGGAAACAGGTGGGTGCCATGATTGGGTATAAAACCAGTTTCCATGAAATGCTCAGTCATTCACAAACAAGGATGGGGCGAGGGTCACAAATGTTTAAGAACAAATAAACTGTTCTTAAACTCGAACAGTTTAAGAACAACAATTCACAACGAGCTATTGACAGGAATTTAGGGATTTCACCATCTACGGTCCGTAATATCATCGAAAGGTTCAGAGAAGCTTGGGGAAATCGTACGTACGGGACAATGCCCGTTACCTTTGATCCCTCAGGCGGTACTGCATCAAAAAGGGACATCAGTATGTAAAGGATATAACCACATTGGCTAAGGAACACTTCAGAAAATCACTACAAGTTTGTCGCTACATCTGTAAGTGCAAGTTAAAACTCTATTTTGCAAAGCAAAGGCCATTTATCAACAACACCCAGAAACGCAGCCGACTTCGCTGGGCCCGAGCTCTTCTAAGATGGACTGATGCAAAGTTGAAAAGTGTTCTGTGGTCCACATTTTAAATTGTTTTTGGAAACTGTGGATGTCTTGTCCTCCAGAACAAAGAGGAAAAGAACCATACGTAATGTTCTAGGCGCAAAGTTCAAAAGCCAGCATCTGTGATGGTATTGGGGTGTATTAGCCAAGTATGTTACCCATGCCGAAAGGTAATGCTGAAAGGTACACACATGTCTTAGAGCAACATATGTTGCCATCCAAGCAACGTCTTTTTCATTGACGCCCCTGGTTATTTCAGCAAGACAATGCCAAGCCACATTCTGCACGTGTTACAGCAGCGTGACTTCATAGTAAAACGTGCGGATACTAAACTGGCCTGCCTGTAGTCCAGACTTGTCTCACATTGAAAATGTGTGACCCCTTATGAAGAGTAAAATACAACAACGGAGACCCCGGACTGTTGAACAACTTTAACTGTACATCAAGCAAGAATGGGAAATAATCTCACCTGAAAAGCTTCAAAAATTGGTCTCCTCAGTTCCCAAATGTTTACAGAGTGTTGTTAAAAGGAAAGGCCATGTAACACAGAGGTAAAAATGCCCCTGTTCCAACTTTTTTACAATGTGTTGCTGCCATTAAATGTAAAAAAATAACATACAGCACCTTTCTTCATGAGAAACAATGTAAACAACAAAAGTCCATATTTTAGTCAAAATGTGTACACTTTAAACACAAACTTTGAGGGGAACTGCACATTATTTGGAATTTTGCCTATCATTCACAATCATTATGAGAGACACGAACACGTTTTTTTTTTTAGGATTTTAAAAAGGATAAAAAAAACGCCTGAGAGATAGGGCTAATGGGAGTCACCGTTGTAAACTTCATTGCTCTCTAAAACAACTTCAAAACCCTTCACCAATGTTTCATATACAGCAGTGGTTCTTAACCTTGTTGGAGGTACCGAACCCCATCAGTTTCATATGCGAATTCACCGAACCCTTCTTTACTGATTTTTTTTTTTCATATTCAAGAAAAAGTTGTATGTTTTTTTTACTGGTGCACAAAATGAACCATGCATGAACATCACCTTGTTCAAAGAACAAAACCAACACACTGCATGAACTCACAACAAATTACACACCTTAAACAAATTACCATGAATTGATTAACGTGGACCCCGATTTAAACAAGTTGAAAAACTTATTTGCGTGTTACCATTTAGTGGTCAATTGTACAGAATATGTACTGTACTGTGTAAACTGTACTGTTTCATATAATGTATTCTCTTGCTTTGCAATCTGCTAGTAAAAGTTTCAAATCGATCAATCAAACAACCTGCAAATCAGATGGAAAATTAGAGGGAACATTGTTTGGGGGTATCCATAATACGCTGATAGGGAGAACTTTTTATTTACACGATAAGTTGGAAGTGTCTTTACCTCCGTGGCGGAGGCTCCGCCGAACCCCTAGGGTTCGATCGAACCCAGGTTAAGAACCACTGATATACACACTGCAAGTCTATATATATAATGTAGTAACAGACACCTTCATAACAATATGTAATATATTTAACATTTACCGTATTTTGATCATTTTAATCAATTCCGGCAGTGATTTATTCCGCGCATTAATTTCTGTTTTTATAGCAGCACACATCTGATTTCTGGCAACATGTGTGTTCCTACTTCCGGAATCAAACACAAGTGTCATTATTAAATGGGTTGTACTTGTATAGCGCTTTTCTACCTTCAAGGTACTCAAAGCGCTTTGACACTACTTCCAGTGTGTGTTCTAATCATGGTAGACTTGGTAACAAACAACAAAGACGACTATTTTTTTTGAAAAATAGCGATTCATAAACTTATCTTTTTGATACGGAATGAATGGAGGATGAACTGCTGCTTATAGAAGCCAATATGAAGGAAGAGTGAGATGGTGGAGCATACGGAGGCTGATAGCGTGAGGTGAAAGCCATTCGAAGCTGCAAATGTAGAATTTGGACACACGCTATTTTGACATAAATGGCGTGCTTAACCAAAATAAATCAGAAAAAAGGTCCCTGGCCAGCCGGACCAGACGAACTGTCCATCGAGCGAGTCACTTTAATATTGATCATGATACCCGCTTTACGGCCGAATGCAGCTTAAATAGGCTCCAGCTGCCCCTGTGACCCGCTAAGGGACAAGCGGTAGGAAATGGATGGATGGATTAATAATATCTTTGTATACCAGGGGTTTTCAAAGTGTGGCTCGGGGGCCATTGTAGGTTTTTATTGTGCACCGACATGTGAAAATGAAACAAGTTCATTATTAATGAGGTTTATTAGATAAAACCCTAACAACTATTTGCATTATCACCTATAACACAAAATCCAAGATAACTGTTTTGGTTCAAATAGCTTAGCATATTCTTATATGCATTGAATTCGTTTTAGCATCTTTCGTTCCTTTATTTTTTTCAGTTCGTAGTCCGAAGTGGAAAACATTTGGAGACCCCTGTTATGTACAGAACAAATATATAATATTCATTCTTAGGAAGCTGGCATTTTTTTATCAAATCAAACCTTTTAAGGGTTAAATTGTACCTTAAATAACTTGTTTACTATTTTTATACATCAACCTAATTAAGCCTTCGATGAGGTGGCGACTTGTCCGCCCGAATTCAGCTGAGATACGCTCCATCGACCCCCCGCGATCCCGAACGGGACAAGCGGTAGAAAACGGATGGCTGGATAGAACCTAATAAAGTAACTTTAGTTCTGTGATTCAATCTAGCAATTCAATGTGACTTCACTGTCATCTGGGGATAGGTTGATTGGCAACACTAAATGGTCCCTAGTGTGTGAATGTAAGTCTGAATGTTGTCTGACTATCTGTGTTGGCCCTGCGATGAGGTGGCGACTTGTCCAGGGCACACTCCGCCTTCCGCCCAAATGCAGCTCCAGCACCCCTGAGACCCTGAGCGGTAGAAAAATGGATGGATGGATGGATGGAACCTAATAAAGCGGCTGACTATGCATTTGGAAAATGTGTTTCTCTTACCAGAACTCAAATCCCATCGTAAAAGAACAACACATTTTTAAATAAATGCCAAAAATAACCTGCATGATGGCACTACCCCGGAACTCTAAAAGCGATAACACACATGCATACTTGGCACATGAACAAACGCATTGTGTCCAGCGCCACTTAAGTAGCCCTTCCTCTCCTGACTCTTTTCATTATCAAACCATTTCTTACCTGCGTCATGTGAGTGATTTCCAGTAAATGGTGTAGTGTGGAACAATATGAGGGGAAGCATTTACAGTATGTTCAAGAGTAGGAAAAGGGTTGTGTTGGACAACAGGCAAGGTGTGGCTTCAGCAATGCAGTGACTTTGTGTGGGAGGAGACACGCATACAGGCAGGTAAAAACACTCAGGAGCTTCCTCATTGTGGAGCAAGAAGGTGTAAGTCTCTGCGAGATAAGGTACGGACACGTTTGAACTTCTTTCAATGAAATAATCCATCAAGAAAGTGTCTTCTTCTAAAGGTGTATACTCCAAAGACCGGGGACAAGGTTTGGCTCAATTTTGTCCATTAAGAAAATACATATTGTTTGTATTAGAATAGTTCTAAAACTGCATTTTTGTCTTTGTAAACATTTGTTGGACACTCTTGTACTGGGTGTCCATTGTGCATGTGTACCTAACCTTGTGGCAAGTGTACACTGCGTCTATTGCTACATTTTCCCAAGGCCCAGATTTTTTTCAGCAGGGGGTTCTTGATGTCGTAGGAATGTACCAATTTCAACATATCAACTTTTTTTTTTTTTTTTTAACTTCCGATGCCGATATTGGAGTCTTGGGTATCTGCCGATACTGATATCAATCTGATCAACACGAACCATAGCACATACTTGAAATTTTTGTAGTGTGGAATGTTAGAAAAGGTTTGATCAAGTGAAGTTACTCAGGTAAGAATAGTATTTATGAAAAACATTAACCCTATGACAGTTTCTGAGGTGGAGCAATAATTAGTTTTTGGCAACACCGATTCATAAAATTAAGGTCATAACGCATTGAATGATGCAAACACGCTTGTTGCTGGAAAGTTTTTAATATTTGATACATGCTTATGTTGACAAATGTGCTGTTTTAGACTGCAATTTTGTATCAATTAAGGACACTTACTATGTCTAGCTTGTGTGCTGTTGTGTGCTCAGCTGTTGTGTAGCTGCTAATTTCCTTTTTGTAAATGAATTGAGTAAAATACTTTAAAAGTCCAGATTTATGTGCTTATTGGAGGACATTTAGATTTTAACCGGCTTTCCAGTTTTGCATAAGTAAACATGCTGTAGGACTGCTTGCAAACTGAGATATTTTTTCTCGCTGAGATCTACTTAATTGTTGCTATTATCGGACCGATATTCCATCTCAATATGAAATCGGAACACCTCTAGTTACCATTATTGTCACAATATTGTTGAATGGGCACAAACATACTTATACACACGCTGAAACTTATTAAGCAAGTTTTGTTTTTTTCAAAACATTAATGTGTCTTGCATTCATGCAAGTATCTAAGCTAGCTAGTGATTAGTGCGCTAGCTGCTTCTCTAGAAAATGTGATAATCAATCTTGGTTTTACTATACATAAAATTTGAAAAGACAGATTAGATACAGTGCGATTACATTTTTTTTCATTTTTAATCGTTTTCTTTGAGGTCCTGTATTGTTTAATTTGCATAATTGACTTTGGCACACGTCCAAACATCCATCCATTGCCTACCGCTTGTCCCATTTTCAAAAAATGTTAAACAAGATGTTATATATATTTATATTCGGAGGACTGTTACGATCTATTGATAGCGGTCCGAAATTGTTGATCTTCTTTATTCGAGTCGTCCTCTTCTGCTGTTTTTTTTATTGTGACGCCTACGCCTCGTTGTTACCCCCTGCTTGGCAGGGGGAGTACTGTAGGTATGAGAAGTCAAGTGAAAAAGAATGGGGATGTTTATTAAAGTTAAAGTACCAATGATTGTCACACACACACACACAAAGAGTGGCAATTTTTTTCCTCTGCATTTGACCTTTGCCCTTGTTCACCCCCTGGGAGGAGAGGAGAGCAGTGGGCAGCAGCGGTGGCCGTGCCCGGGAATACTTTTTGGTGATTTAACTCCCAATTCCAACCCTGCAAACAGGATGAGGGCTTCTGGTCTACTATGTCAAATATATTTAAACAGAGGGCATATCAAAATGCATTATAACAAACACAATAACACTGAAAATATGGATGGATCATTCAACTCATAATAACTAGTATACATAAGCTATGGAAATGATGTCAGTAGAAAAAGCGTTGATGACGAGTCATATTTTGAAATATGGGATATAATGTATGGATTTGTTTTAACTATTAAATGAACTCATAAATGACTCATAAATTCAGAATGAAGGGGTCAAAGAGTGAAAAGTTAAAATATGTTCACTCCCTTGAGGGGAGAGCTCCTTTAGTCATGTGGTGCATGATCTAAATAGTCTTCGGGACCATACCGCTGCCTTCTTTTGTGCACATCTTTGTAGCGGAAAAGTACCACACATTGTTTTCAGGGAAGATTTGTGTTTAAGAAATGCCCCAAATAACTCTGACTTTCCAGAGTTAGACCTCCTCAGAGGGATTTACTTATTACAAGGATGTTCCTTAAGTAAGAGCAAGAAAACCATGGAGATTCACCCCCAAACAAATGCAAGTGTGGATTATTCCTCTTTGCAGGCGTGAGTCTTCCACGAGTGCAACATGTTCTCCTCTGCGACCCCCTACAAGAACCAGCACTACGCTGAGCTCAAGAAGGAATGCATCAAGAGTAAAAAACTCTTTGAAGACCCAGAGTTTCCAGCCATAGATTCGTCTCTGTATTTCCGGAAACCACCGCGTGGTACTACGCAATGGAAACGTCCTGGGGTGAGTGATTGAGTGGGTATTTGTGCCAGTTTGTGTTGGGAAACTTCTGGAAGTCAATAAGAAGTGGTCCAGACTTACTGTACAAGTGATTTATTGTGAATCATAACAAATCTACAAGTCATGTCGTGTACTAAAAATTGTTCTTGTGCAGCACTCAACACGGTGGATTAAATCCAGACGAACACATTTTTGACTGAATGTAACTCCCACATTCATGTGAAGCAGGCAGCCGCTACAAAGCTCCTTATCGCATCTCATGAGATTACTGTAACAACTAGGCTTGTGTGCATCAGAAAAGTTATTCCTTAGTGAAATCATCACTTTTATGTTTACAAATAAAACAAATGACAAGTGGATACATTACAAAGGCATGATATGATTTGTAATGATGATGACAAAGATACAGAAACTAGTACTACTATTAATAGTAATGAATAATAAAATATTTTATTCATAGATACTTCACTTTCCTGAAAACTTCCTACAAGTTATCATACAAAAATTGAGAACATTCATTGAACATAAATTAAATAATACAAATACAACTTTACAACAAGTAGTCAAATAAAACACTAAAAACATTGTTCTGCTATGATAAATTGAAATATACTAAGTTGTTTTATTTAATATTAATTTTATATTTATTTAAAATTTATTAGGAAATAAACCTTTAAAAAAATATATACATTTTAGGACATTCCTTTTTTGCTATTCAAAAACATTGACATTTTAGAAATATTTTAAAAACTATTAGTTTAAAGCTACAAATGAGGTTTATTTGAAAAATAACAAACTTAAGGGAAAACTGCACTTTTGGGGAATGTTGCCTATTGTTCATGATGAAAGACAAGAGGAAAAAAGCTTTGCTTTCTAACATGTAAAAATCGACTTGTTCGAGGTGGCCAGCAATGCAGTTAATGGGAGCAATAAATTCTACCTCTAAATTACTTTAAAACATACTTCCCACCCTCCCCATTTTCCCGGGCGACTCACAAATTTCAGTGCTCCTTCCGAAAATCTCCCGGGGCAACCATTTTCCTGAATTTCTCCCGGTTTCCACCCGGACAACAATATTGGGGGCGTGCCTTTAGCGTCCTCTCTCACCTGAAAAGGAGACTGTTATATATGTCTCCGTCATCCATAGGTTTATCTATAACCCAAAAAGTAGGCAGGCACGGAGCTATTTCTCAGCGTGTGTTTATTCCAGCCGGCACGTTAATACACTCACACACAACATCCGGATTCCCATCATGCATTGCTTCAAAACTACGGCAAGTAGTAATGTCCAAAAACACAACAGAGACGCAGCAGAAGACCGAAGAAGAGACATGGCGACAAAAAGTTAGAAGAAGAAGCACACTTGCAAGTTCCAAAATGATTGGAGAAAATAATTTCAGTTCATCCAGGACAGCTCGAAGGGGAAGGGCTAATGCTGCCTGCAAATATTGTAGATTAGACTTCTCCATTAAACACGGTGGTTGAACGGATATACTCATTAATGAACGGATTATTTATATAATTATGCTATGGAAACAGAGATCAATGCGCGGAATAAATCAGTCCCGGAAATTATTAAAATGATCAAAATATGTCAAATATTGAACAAATTGTTATGAACATGTCTATTACTACATTATATATAGACTTGTAGTGTGTATATGAAATGTTGATGGACGGTTTTGAAGTTGTTTTAGAGGGCTTTGAAGGTTACAACGCTGACAGCCATTAACCGCATCTTTCAAGCGTTTTTTATCCTCTTTAAAAATCGTCCAAAAAAAACACGTGTTCTCGTCTCTTATGATTGTGAACGATAGGCAAAATTCCTAAAAAAGAGCAATTCCCCTTTAAAGTGTAATTTGAAATCTTAAACAACAAATTAGTAAAAGCAATTGGTACAACTTGTGTGCTAATGCTAAAAAGCAGAGGCCAAACGGAAATGCTAAAAGTTATCACTCTGACCAACATCAGGTAACAAAAAATATGACTCTTAGGTGTATACCTGCTAAATTCACTAAACAAAAGTAGCATACTAATTGTTAGCATGCTTCAAAATCCAAAATATGTGACTCTAAAGTGTACACCTACAAAAATTGCTCGGAAAAAAGTTAGCATGCCAACGCGTGCATGCTGAATGATACCATGCATCAAATACCCAAATATATGATTCTGAGCTGTATACCATGGTAATTTTGGCATACTAGCAAATTATTAAAACTAGTAAAAAACACTTTTGAACGAATAGCGTGCTTCTTCTTCTACGGTAAGCAGCCGCCAACTTCCTTTTCCCTCCTAGAAGAAGAAGCGTGCGGTGCATGCTGGAATATATGACTGCGGGAGAAGTGCCGTTTCTGTGTGTTTATGTAAAGACCCCAAAATGGCTCCTATTAAGAGACAGGCTTACGACGCAGAGTTTAAACTCAAAGCGATCAGTCTCGCAGTAGAACACAAGAATAGAGCAGCAGCGAGAGAATTTAACATTAGCAGCAGCGACACTGACTCGTTTAATGACGACTTCGACGAGACGGAGCCGGGCTTGTTGGATGCCGTATTCGCCCCACTGTTTGATTCGAACATTGAAGAAGAAGAATTTGAGGGATTCGTGGATTAGAAATAACTTAATAATGTGAGCTTTACATGTTTATTTTGTGTGTTGTGTTGTGTGACATTATCGTTTGAGCAACGTTCATTTATTGATATATTATTGCTTTTCACTATTTCAAGTGTTACTATATTGTGATTGCACTTTTGTTTGATTTACCGTAACAGTATCAGACTGTTCTTTACGTGTTTATTGAATTGGGCAAAATAATAAAACAGCGGTTTATTCATTTTGGGAGTGAACAGTGTTGTAAGAACGCTTGTTTGTAATCTATTAATAAAGTTTGACTTTTGATTGATTGATTGATTGATACTTTTATTAGTAGATTGCACAGTACAGTACATATTCCGTACAATTGACCACTAAATGGTAACACCCGAATAAGTTTTTCAACTTGTTTAAGTCGGGGTCCACGTTAATCAATTCATGACTGACCTATCTGACTGTTTTGTTGACATTCTCTTTAGCGCAGCTCCATTTAAAGGATGCATAACGTAACCCCAGTCTCTACTATAGCGTCAATTCTATGCGCTTTATAATGCGGTGTGCCTTATATATGAACAAAGTTTTAAAATAGGCCATTGATTGAGGGTGCGCCTTATACTGCGGTGCGCCTTATAGTACGGAAAATACGGTATAAACTACTCACTGTTTTTGTTCAACGAGTTAACCATAGCTTTCTTCAAAGTAATAAAGTTAGCTTTCTTTGATCTGATTGGCTGGAAATGAGAACATGGTTTTCTGTATCAAGGCACGTGGCAGCCATTTTTTGGATTGATTGAAACTTTTATTAGTAGATTGCACAGTACATTACATATTCAGTACAATTGACCACTAAATAGTAACATGCGAATACGTTTTTCAACTTGTTTAGGTCGGGGTCCACGTTCATCAATTCATGCCATTTTGACTTTTAGCAAACATGGTCCTTTTCCCTGAAAGTATGTTTATTGAATATAACTGTTTTGGAGACCGCATCACTCACTCTGTCATGTGATTGAAGAAGACATAGTTTTCAGAGTGTAAAATATGTTTGTGTGTCGCTAATAAATGTTACTAATGTGCTGCAGGAGATCAGCAATGACCCACACCTGTTTGTGGAGGGCGTCAGCTCCCATGACTTGAACCAAGGCTCAGTGGGGAACTGCTGGTTTGTGGCTGCCTGCTCGTGCTTGGCCCTGAAACCTAACCTGTGGGGAAAGGTGAGCTTATTTGATTTTTGTTGTTGTTGAAATGAAGGGCTGTTATGTCTGAGCAACCGCATGCTAACATATATGCAATCTAGCTGACAGCAGGATTTCACCTCAGTTTCACTCATTCCAGCCAAACTAAAATTTCTTTGTTAGGTCAAATTAAGCGGGGCTTCACGGTGGAAGAGGGGTTAGTGCGTCTGCCTCACAATACGAAGTTCCTGCAGTCCTGGGTTCAAATCCAGGCTCGGGATCTTTCTGTGTGGAGTTTGCATGTTCTCCCCGTGAATGCGTGGGTTCCCTCCGGGTACTCTGGCTTCCTCCCACTTCCAAAGACATGCACCTGGGGATAGGTTGATTGGCAACACTAAATTGGCCCTAGTGTGTGAATGTGAGTGTGAATGTTGTCTGTCTATCTGTGTTGGCCCTGCGATGAGGTGGCGACTTGTCCAGGGTGTACCCTGCCTTCCGCCCGATTGTAGCTGAGATAGGCGCCAGCGCCCTCCGCGACCCCGAAAGGGATAAGCGGTAGAAAATGGATGGATGGATGGGTCAAATTAAGCATAACTAAGTCAAATAAGTATTCTTTCCCCTAATAAAGTACAAAACTTAAAAAAAAAATATTTAAAACTTGTGTTTCCAGGTCATTCCGGACTGGAAGGAGCAGGAGTGGGACTCTAAACACCCGGAGGAATATGCAGGAATCTTTCACTTTCAGTTTTGGGTGTTTGGCAAGTGGGTGGATGTTGTGGTGGATGACCGCCTTCCTACAATAAACGGAGAACTCATCTACTGTCACTCCAAAGACAACAATGAATACTGGAGTGCTCTGTTGGAGAAGGCCTACGCCAAGTGAGTACATTTATTTAAAATTCATCATATACAAATTCTATTAAAAACTACTATAATTTATTGTAAGTATTTGTGTCAAAGAACATCATTGCTGTCTTTCTTTTCTATTAGAACATGCCGACTCGCCATTCTGTGTTAATTGTAAATAATTATATGGCGTATGCTAATCGTATTGCTTTAAAATGGTTATCATTTTAAAATATTAATATGGCATTATTGTTGTCATTAGTATTATCTACAAATTAAAAATTATTATCGTTCATGCAATTCAGACATTTATCAAAATACATATTTATTATCCATCCATCCATCCATCTTCTTCCGCTCATCCGAGGTCGGGTCGGGGGAGTAGCAGCCTAAGCAGGGAAGCCCAGACTTCCCTCTCCCCAGCCACTTCGTCTAGCTCTTCCCGGGGGATCCCGAGGCGTTCCCAGGCCAGCCGGGAAAGATAGTCTTCCCAACGTGTCCTGGGTCTTCCCTGTGGCCTCCTACCGGTCGGACGTGCCCAAAATACCTCCCTAGGGAGGCGTTCGGGTGGCATCCTGACCAGATGCCTGAACCACCTCATCTGGCTCCTCTCGATGTGAAGGAGCAGCGGCTTTACTTTGAGCTCCACCCGGATGACAGAGCTTCTCACCCTATCTCTAAAGGAGAGCCCCGCCACCCTGCGGTGGAAGCTCATTTCGGCCGCTTGTACCCGTGATCTTGTCCTTTTGGTCATGACTCAAAGCTCATGACCATAGGTTAGGATGGGAACGGCATAGCTCGGTTGGTAGAGTGGCTGTGCCAGTAACTTGAGGGTTGCAGGTTCGATTCCCGCTTCTGCCATCCTATTCACTGCCGTTGTGTCCTTGGGCAAGACACTTTACCCACCTGCTCCCTGTGCCACCCACACTGGTTTAAAATTTAACTTAGATATTGGGTTTCACTATGTAAAGCGCTTTGAGTCACTAGAGAAAAGCGCTATATAAATATAATTCACTTCACTTCACAACGTAGATCGACCGGTAAATTAAGATCTTAGCTTTCCGGCTCAGCTCCTTCTTCACCACAACGGATCGATACAGCGTTCGCATTACTGAAGAAGCCGCACCAATCCGCCTGCCGATCTCACGATCCACTCTTCCCTCACTCGGGAACAAGACTCCGAGGTACTTGAACTCCTCCACTTGGGGCTAGATCTCCTCCCCAACCCGGAGATGGCACTCCACCCTTTTCCGGGCGAGAACCATGGACTCGGACTTGGAGGTGCTGATTCTCATCCCAGTCGCTTCACACTCGGCTGGGAACCGATCCAGTGAGAGTTGAAGATCTTGGCCAGATGAAACCATCAGGACCACATCATCTGCAAAAAGCAGATATCTAATAATCCTGCAGTCACCAAACCAGATACCCTCAACGCTCTGACTGCGCCTAGCAATTGTGTCCATAAAAGTTATGAACAGAATCGGTGACAAAGGACAGCCTTGGCGGAGATCAACCCTCACTGGAAATGGGTCCGACTTACTGCCGGCAATGCGGACAAAGCTCTGACACTGATCGTACAGGGAGCGGACCGCCACAATAAGACAGTCGGTTACCCCATACTCTCCGAGCACCCCCCACAGGACTTCCCGGGGTACACGGTCGAATGTCTTCTCCAAGTCTACAAAGCAAATGTGTAGATTGATTGGGCATGCTCCCTCAGGGACCCTGCCGAGAGTATAGAGCTGGTCCACAGTTCCACGGCCAGTACAAAAACCACACTGTTCCTCCTGACTCCGAGGTTCGACTATCTGGCATAGCCTCCTCTCCAGTACACCAGAATAGACCTTACCGCAGAGGCTGAGGAGTGTGATTCCACGATAGTTGGAACACACCCTCCGGTTCCCCTTCTTAAAGAGAGGAACCACCACCCTGGTCTGCCAATCCAGAGGTACCGCCCTCGATGTTCACACGATGTTGCAGAGTCTTGTCAACCAAGACAAACCCACAGCATCCAGAGCCTTAAGGATATGCGGGCGGATCTCATCCACACACAGCTCCGAGGAGCTTTTTAACTACCACGGCAACCTCAGCCCCAGAAATAGGAGAGCCCACCACAGAGTTCCCAGGCACTGCTTCCTCATAGGAAGACATGCTGGTAGGATTGAGGAGGTCTTCGAAGTATTCCCTCCACCAATCCACAACATCCGCAGTCGAGGTAAGCAGAACACCATCCCCACCATACACGGTGTTGACACTGCACTGCTTCCCTTTCCTGAGGCGGCGGATGGTGGTCCAGAATCGCTTTGAAGCTGTCCGGAAGTCGTTTTCCATGGCTTCCCCAAACTCCTCCCATGTACGAGTTTTTGCCTCCGCGACCGCTGAAGCCGCGGTACCTGTCTACTGCCTCCGGAGTCCTTTGAGCCAAAAGAGGTTGACGGCATCCCTCACCGTTTGGTGTCCACCGGCGGGTTCTAGGATTACCGCCACAACAGGCACCAACCACCTAGCGGTCGCAGCTCCAATCGGCCAGTTCGACAATAGAGGTACGGAACATGGTCCACTCGAACTCAATGTCCAGCGCCTCCCTCGTGACATGTTCAAAGTTCTTCTGGATGTGGGAATTGAAACTCTCTCTGACAGGAGACTCTGCCAGACGTTCCCAGCAAACCCTCACAATGTGTTTGGGCCTGCCAGGTCTGTTTGGCATCCTCCCCCACCATCGCAGCCAACTCACCACCAGGTGGGGATCGGTAGAAAGCTACGCCCCTCTCTTCACCCGAGTGTCCAAAACATGAGGCCGCAAATCCGATGACACAACTACAAAGTCGATCATGGAACTGTGGCCTAGGGTGTTCTGTTGCCAAGTGCACAGATGGACACCCTTATGTTTAAATAAATAAATAAATGGGTTGTACTTGTATAGCGCTTTTCTACCTTCAAGGTACTCAAAGCGCTTTGACACTACTTCCACATTTACCCATTCACACACACATTCACACACTGATGGAGGGAGCTGCCATGCAAGGCGCCAACCAGCACCCATCAGGAGCAAGGGTGAAGTGTCTTGCTCAGGACACAACGGACGTGACGAGGTTGGTACTAGGTGGGATTTGAACCAGTGACCCTCGGGTTGCGCACGGTCACTCTACCACTGCGCCACGCCGTCCCTTGAACATGGTGTTTGTTATGGACAATCTGTGACGAGCACAAACGTCCAATAACAAAACACCACTCAGGTTCAGATCCGGGCGGCCATTCTTCCCAATCACGCCTCTCCAGGTTTCACTGTCGTTGCCAACATGAGCGTTGAAGTCCCCCAGTAGAACGAGGGAATCACCTGGGGGAGCACTCTCGAGTACCCCCTCGAGTGAATCCAAAAAGGGTGGGTACTCTGAGCTGCTGTTTGACGCGTAAGCACAAACAACCGTCAGGACCCGTCCCCTCATCCGAAGGCGGAGGGAGGCTACCCTCTCGTCCACCGGGTTGAACTCCAATGTGCAGGCCTTGAGCCGGGGGGAAACAAGAATTGCCACCTCAACGCCAGAGTGGAAGAGAGTCCATCCCCTCTCAAGAGAACTGGTTCCAGAGCCCTTGCTGTGCGTCGAAGTGAGTCCGACTATATCTAGCCGGAACTTCTCCACTTCGCGCACTAGCTCAGGCTCTTTCCCCTCCAGCGAGGTGACGTTCCACGTCCCAAGAGCTAGCTTCTGTAGCCGAGGATCAGACCGCCAACTGCCCTGCCTTCGGCTACCGCCCAGCTCACATTGCACCCGACCTCTATTGCCCCTGCTATGGGTGGTGAGCCCATTGGAGGTGGGAGCCACGTGGCCTCGTCGGGCTGTGCCCGGCCGGGCCCCATGGGTACAGACCCGGCTACCAGGCGCTCGCCATCGTGCCCCAACTCCGAGCCTGGCTCCAGAGGGGGGCCCCAGTGACCCGCGTCAGGGAGAGGGAAACCTGGGTTCTTTGTTTGTGTTCTTTATAGAGGTCTTTTAGCTCACCTAGAACCATTTTGCCTTGGGAGACACTACCAGCGGGCATAAAGCCCCCGGACAACATAGCTCCTAGGATCATTGGGAAACGCAAACTCCTCTACCACGTTAAGGTGGCAGCTCAGAGAGGAGCATATTTTTTATTTATTCCTATTATCAATATTAAATGTAAGGAGCAATAATTTGTTTTAACACTACTGCTACTACTGTAATAATAATCCTGACATTAATATCTAATACAGAGCAATAGGCCGAATCACCTCTCCATATAAAATAAGACAATTATATATTAAACGCAGTCACGGGGAGAACATGCAAACTCCACACAGAAAGATCCAGGAACAGGACAAGCGGTCGAAAATGGATGGATGGATGGAAACTTAAGCTAAAAATATGAACTATTTAATAAAAAGTAGCTGTCGAAAACATTTTGAATACCAATTATGTATAATAATATAACAATAATTCAAATATCTTTTGATAATGATTTTATTTTTTTTATTTTGTATTATTTCAATATTATTGCAATTGTAGTAATAGTAATCATAACAATAATAATATTTTTAATTTTTTTATGGTCATCATTGTTATGAAAATTAAAATATTTCTAAATAAATAATAATATTGTAAGTTAATTAAATATTTTAAAAATATTTATGAAAACCGTGAATTAATTATGAATTATTATTATTATGTATGAATGGACTACTGTAGTAATATTTACAGTGCTATTTTTTTGTAATGATTATTGATAATTACAACTGTATGAACACGTCCTCTGTGCCCTAATTCAGGCTCTCTGGCTGCTATGAGTCTCTGGAGGGGGGCAACACTGGAGACGCCGTGGTGGACTTCAGTGGAGCTGTGTCTGAGGCTATCAACCTGGAGGCCGAGGCTTACTACAAGGACCAGAAGAAGCTAGACCATCTCCTTGAAGACTTACTGAAGGTGTACGACCGAGGTGGCATCATAAGCTCCTCCATTAAGGTCTGTGCTGTGTCCTTGTGGTGGCGCGGTGTGGTAATTGAAGAGAATTCATCTGCAGGGGATGTTAGATGTTTTTCTTTTCTTCAGGCGGAACCTCATGAAATCGAGCTCAAAATGGCTAATGGGTTGGTGAAAGGTCACGCGTACTCTGTGACGGCAGTAAAGAAGGTGCGTCTGGGTCACGGGCTGATAGCCTACTTCAAGAATGACACCATCCCGATGATCCGCATGAGGAATCCATGGGGAAAGACGGAGTGGAATGGAGCCTGGAGTGACAGGTGAGAACAGAAAGTTCATCTTACAGCTTATTAATATTGGTAAAAAGTTATTGAGAACCACAGCCTTATAAAGAGAGAACATGACTGTACTTAATACTGGCACTTAAGTAGAAACAATACATATTTTTGCTTGCAACTTCTGGGGCTATTTTCAGGCTACTCATGAACCATTACAGCTGGATACTATTTGCATAGTTTTGGTTACGTAATTGATATCATGGAGTAGCCAGACCCTTTGATGTTATATTTACAGTTCTATGCTTTGTCATCACACTATTCTTCCTTGTCATTACTTGTACCCTGATGTGGTAGCAGGGCTGGGCAATATATCGATATACACGATATATCGCGGGTTTGCCTCTGTGCGATATAGAAAATGACTATATTGTGATATTCGACTATACGTTCTCATGCAGTTGCTTTTAGCTGCAGGCATTACACTAAAGGCTCTTCCCACTCTTTCCTGTGCCTCCTTCTCACAGAAAAGCATACATTCTTACACACTTCACATACTGTCACATATACGCCCTCGTAGAGCAGAGAGGTAGTAGCATGGGTAACGTTAGCCGTGATGCTAGCAGAGCCGTGCGAGTGGTAATACGAGAGAAAGAAGGTGCGAATGAAGGAACAATTAATTCCAAAGAAAAAAAGCATAGGGTCCATCATCTGGTGGTGGTTTGGTTTCAAGTGGGAATATGTCGAACAGACAACTG
Organism: Nerophis ophidion; assembly: GCF_033978795.1. Taxonomy (NCBI): domain Eukaryota; kingdom Metazoa; phylum Chordata; class Actinopteri; order Syngnathiformes; family Syngnathidae; genus Nerophis; species Nerophis ophidion. Next base: position 53,610,519 of record NC_084614.1, read on the forward strand.
ACAACATTATCAAATGTTGGCCAAAAGCGTTGCTACAAAAAAAGTAGCATTACTGCTAATATGTAGCATCATTTGAAAAGTCACCTGCTAGAGAATGAAGAGTACTTACAACGCATTTCAACATCTCCTTTCGGTGCCACACGCCCACACCATCAAAGTGCCGAGGCAAACATTTCCAGATCAACACTGTATGAAAAAAATTGTCAACGACAGAATTTAATAACGTCCGTAGTAACCTACCATATAGCGAAAGAAGAACACTATTTGAGTTCTATTATGCAGCACATTTTTATTTGACACTTAAAATGTCTCTGACAGTCTTGCACTTTCTGTTTTGGAAATGACATGAACGTTTGTGCCACTGCTTAAGAACTGTTTGATAAATACAGTTTTGGTCAATTGACTTAGTTGTGATTTCCTGCTCTGCAAGAAAGTTCAAAAGTAGCATATATTAATGCAGTATGAAGAAGAATGTTTTAATGTAGACACATAGAATCATCATACTGCTGTGATTAGTGTTTATTGAAGGCCAAGGCAAAATATTGACATATATATTGTGTATCGCGATATGGCCTAAAAATACAGAGATATTAAAAAAGGCCAGATCACCCAGCCCTATGTGGTAGCATTACAAAAAAAAAGAAGAAGAAAAAGCAGAATATACTAGGAATGTACCGATCAGATATTGATATTGGTCCGATATCAGCAAAAAATAAAATAAAAAAGAAATAAAATAGGACGGCGTGGCGCAGTGGGAGAGTGGCCGTGCGCAACCCGAAGGTCCCTGGTTCAATCCCCACCTAGTACCAACCTTGTCACGTCCGTTGTGTCCTGAGCAAGACACTTCACCCATGCTCCTGATGGCGCCTTGCATGGCAGCTCCCTCCATCAGTGTGTGAATGTGTGTGTGAATGGGTAAATGTTGAAGTAGTGTCAAAGCGCTTTGAGTACCTTGAAGGTAGAAAAGCGCTATACAAGTACACCCCATTTAATAAAGTACTGGAAGTACAAGCAGTCTTATAGCTTGTTTACCTGTGCAAAGCTGGACAGCCAGTTAACGTTCGATTGTCCTCCAATAAATAAGCACACATGGTTGGTCTTTTCTTGTATTTTATTAAAGTAATTTACAAAAGCTAATCATGGTAGGCAATAGGCTACTAGGAACTAGCAGCTAAACAACACCGAAGCACGCAATAGCACACAAGCTCAACATTCATAAAAAGTGTCCTTAACTGAAAGTTATTGCAGTCTAAAACGCCACATTTGTCAATATTATCAAGTATCAAATAATTATGGCTTCATATGACTTACAGATACAAAGTCTCGAAGGCAAAGGTGTATTAGAAATTTTGCAGTAACAAAAGTGTCCACATTTTCCAACTCACTGCGTCATTAGCCTAATTCAATGAATTATTGTGACCATTATGTGTTGCCAAAAAAACTACCACTTCAATTTCGGACGTGGGCTCGGTTAGTAGAACAGCTGTGCCAGCAACTTGAGGGTTCCAGGATTGATCCACGCTTCCGCCATCCTAGTCACTGCTGCTGCTCCCAGTGCCACCCACACAGGTTTAAATGTACAATACCTTAAAGATGAAGATAATAGGTTTCACTATGTAAAGCGCTTTGCTGTGAGCCTCTAGAGAAAAATGCTATCTAAATATACTTCACTTCATTTCACTTGAAAATCTATCATAAGGTTAATGTTTTTCGTACCTACCATTGTTCTGATTAATTTCACTTGATCAAACCTTTTATAATCACTACAAAATAGTAAATGATGTATGATTTGGGCCGATATCGTAATAGATTAACATCGGTTTTGGCCAATATTCAAAGCTTTATTATCGGTATCGTATCGGAAGTAAAAAAAACTTGTATCGGCACACCCTACAATATATTTGTGGATGATGCTTACTTAGTTGAAGCTTTTTTTGAAGGAAAAGATTATCTCATTTCAAAATGAAGAAAGTTTTCACTGTTATCATTTTAGGGTGGACCCACTTTATTGGAGCCACTGTGGATTGAACTTTCACAGTATCATGTTAGACCCGCTCGACATCCATTGCTTTCGGTCCCCTAGAGAGGGGGGGGGGTTGCCCACATCTGAGGTCCTCTCCAAGGTTTCTCATAGTCAGCATTGTCACTGGCGTCCCACTGGATGTGAATTCTCCCTGCCCACTGGGTGTGAGTTTTCCTTGCCCTTTTGTGGGTTCTTCCGAGGATGTTGTAGTCGTAATGATTTGTGCAGTCCTTTGAAACATTTGTGATTTGGGGCTATATAAATAAACATTGATTGATTGATTGATTATGACTGTGTAGTAATGTCACTTATACTTTTGTCAGTTCTGAGGAATGGTCAAAAGTCGGCGACACGGAAAGGGGCAACCTGGGTATCACAGTGGAAGATGATGGCGAGTTCTGGTGAGCGATCGCACATCCAAAAACAATCCTCCTTTAGAAACTTCTGTGATCATTTTCTCACTCGGTTTCCACAGGATGTCTTTCACAGACTGGTGCAAGTACTTCACAGATGCCGACGTTTGCCGTCTCATCAACACGTCTGTGTTGAGCCTCCATAAGACCTGGCATGAAGTGGTGCACTTTGGGAGCTGGACCAAGCAAGCGGAGCCTCTCTTGAACCGCTGTGGTGGCTGTGCAAACCATAAGCAGACCTTCCTGCAGAACCCACAGGTATTATACAACAAACAATACACCTGTACAATTTAATTGGAGTGATTCACATGAATTATTGTGATGGACGCTGCATTAGACAAGCATTTAAAAAAGTGGGTAAAAATAACATAAAAACTACAAATAAAGTGTCCCTTCATTTTGTCATTTTTTTTTCAAAGATGTCAGAAACAAAAAAAGCTGCTTTTGAGTAGGAATGCAAACTGAACTCGGAACACAAAGGTCTGTTAGTACTATTGGGTACCGATTCAGGTAAAATCAAACAGTGCTACTGTCGATACCTTTGTTGCACGGACGTCACATCCAGGCGTAGGCTCAGCGCTGGCTCAAACAAGCAGTCAAGTGCTCAGCGTATGGTTACAATTTTTCATGCCCCAAAGCAAGAAGGAAGAAGGCACTCAAAAGTACAGACAAAATGTGCGATTTTACAAAACCCAAAACCAGTGAAGTTGGCTTGTCGTGTAAATCGTAAATAAAAACAGAATACAATGATTTTCAAATCCTTTTCAACTTATATTAAATTAAATAGACTGCAAAGACAAGATATTTAATGTTGGAACTGAGAAACTTATTTTTTTTTTGCAAATAATCATTAACTTAGAATTTAATTGCAGTAACACATTGCACAAAAGTTCGCACATGGGGCATTTTTACCACTGTGTTACATGGCCTTTCCTTTTAACAACACTTGTTTAACAACCCAACGTTTGGGAACTTAGAAGTCAAATTTTTTAAGCTTTTCAGGTATAATTATTTCCCATTCTTGCTTGATGTACAACTTATGTTGTTCAACAGTCCGGGGTCTCACTTGTCGTATTTTACGCTTCATAATATGCCACACATTTTCAATGAGAGACAGGTCTGGACTACAGGCAGGCCAGTCTAGTACCCGCACTCTTTTACTACGAAGCCACGCTGTTGTAGCATGTGCAGAATGTGGTTTGGCAATGTCTTGCTGAAATAAGCAGGGGCGTCCATGAAAAAGACGTTGGTTAGAAGGCAACATATGTTGCTCCAAAACCTGTATGTACCTTTCAGCATTAATGGTGCCTTCACAGATGTGTAGGTTACTCATGCAATCACAGATGCCGGCTTTTGAACTTTGCGCCTATAACAATCCGGATGGTTATTTTCCTCTTTGGTCCAGAGGACACGGCATCCATAGTTTCCCAAAACAATCTGAAATGTGTACTTGTCAGACCACAGAACACTTTTCCACTTTGCATCAGTCCATCCTAGATGAGCTCGGACCCAGCAAAGCCGGCGGCGTTTCTGGGTGTTGTTGATAAATGGCTTTGGCTTTGCACAGTAGAGTTTTAACTTGCACTTACAGATGTAGCAATGAACTGTGGTTACTGACAGTGGTTTTCTGAATGGTTCCTGAGCCCAACTAAGATGCATGTTACAATCCAACAGCTGGTGTGTCATTAGCACAATACTTACAGTATTAACCCTTTGTAGGGCTCAGCAGAAGAGAATACTGGTGCATCCAATTTAATGGCAAAAACTACTTCCTGACTAAGTCAACACATGGTATTTTATCAATTACTGCCATCCAGTATATTGGAATTGCAATTGGATGCAAAGTCTACTATATATGATACAGTAAATTGCATTCATGCAAATGAAAACATAAATGTAGGAAAACATAACTGTACAGCACAGCTCAGTGTTGAATCAAAACAATAAAGATTTTTTTTTTTTTTGTAGAATTAACATTTTTTTAGCACTTTTTGAACAAACACAAAACTACTGAAATTTGGCACTGTTGATTACCGGTATTGATTATTCGGTATGGGAAATTGTAACACCTGCTGCTTGTTGAAAAGAGCGATAAATGCTTTCATGTCCAGGTCTCTGTTAGAAAGCTAGAAAGCCCACAATTTTTAAATAATTGTCTGTGTTTTATTCATAGCTTGCTAAATCCACCAAAAAGAAGACAAACTCTCATACACATTTTTGCAACCCTTAACCAGTTCTATCTCACTCTTTTGATAGCCGCTTAGTTTTAGCCTCTAACAGGGTCACGGTACTGCGCTCTCTCGTCATCGCTGCGTTTTCCTCGTTTTCTGCATTGTACAAAGAGCACAGTACCGAGTCAAATTTCTTGTGTGCTACACATTTGGCCAATAAAGATGGTTCTAATTCTGATTCTGATGTGCCGGCCGGCCACAAATAAATGAATGTATGGGAAATTCTGGTTTATTCCTCTGGTTACTTACTGTGATGTAGAACTGCACTGCTTCATACTGAGAGATGTTGTCATGTTTTTTAATACTGCATTTGTTGGTGACCTCATTTTCAACTTCTGTGTAGTTCATGTTCGACGTCACAAAGGAGGCCGACGAGGTCCTCATCTCCTTACAACAGCGAGATATGAAAATCCACAGGAAGATCGGACAAGGGGAGAATATCACAATCGGCTTCAGCATCTTTAAGGTACAGAGAAAATGTTGAGTCAATCATTTGCCTGGGAATTACATTTGAAAGCAAGAATGTTTGAGAAACTTTTTTTTTTTTTTTAAATCTAATGTAAATAAAGAAAAAAAACATTCCTGATCTAAGATAGCTGATCTAGCAGAGGTGAAGCACTGGGCACGTTATTCTCAACATAGCATTATATCAGAAAGATGGTGCAAGTACGTCCAAAGTCCAATTTATTATTTGGACATGAATATGCGAGATTAACTGGGTTTAAATGTCATATGATAAACATTTGAACTGTATCAGTGTGCACATGTTGCATAGAAGGAGCACTTGAAAAAGACAACATTGTGGGTAAGCAAAAACAAAAAACAAAGCATGCAGGCCAATAATTTAGATTTGGGATGGTCATTTTTGTACATTTTGGTATTGATCCAATATCAAGTAAATAAAGGACCAATATTGCCCATACAGAACATTTTAACTTGAAATTATTCTGATTGTTTTTGTAAATTTCACCTTTAATTTGTTGATTGTAATGTGAATCACAATAGCATACAGGACCATTTTTTTCAATAAACTTATTGGTGGACCATTTTTCAACAGAAGTACAACAATATACAACTATGTAAGAATATCAACAAAACATAATTTGTGTTTTCCCTTTATCACACCTATTTGAGCAAAATAAAGTCAATAGTGCAAACTCACTAACAAAACTATACTATACTATCTTAACATAGCCCTCATGTGTCCAAGTAAATTCAGTTCAGTTCAGTTTCAGTTTATTTCGAACATGCATACGATACAATGTAATGCATTTCATATTTCCAGTTGTTTCATTACAGCACGTCCGAAAAGGAGTAGGAAGAAGCTGAGCTGATTCAATCTTACCCCTATTCATACCATAGCAATTTTATCCCATTTCTTTGTTCTCTGAAACAGAACTGTGAATGAATAAATAATAAATAATATACCATAGTAAGTAAAGAAATATCAAATACATAAATAATGTTTATCTCAAAAGAAAAACAAAAAGGGTTCAAGAGCATCATCATAATTATTGTTGTCTACTTTGTGAATACTTGTTTTGGTGCTTTGTTTGATTTATTTGGTTAATCCATTCCATAATTTAATTCCACATACAGATATGCTAAAGGTTTTAAGTGTTGTAAAAGCATAAAAATGTTTTAAAGTATATTTTCCTCTAAGGTTATATTTCTCCTCTTTTGTTGAGAAGAATTGTTGTACATTCTTGAGCAGCAGGTTATAGTTTAGCTTTGTACATAACTGTTTGCAAATACACCAAATCATTTCATTTCAATATTTTTGATTTAATATATAAAGGGTTTGTATGTTCTCTATATCCGACATTATGGATTATTCTAATTGATCTTTTTTGTAAGACCGTTAGTGAAGGAAGCACACATTTGTAGTTATATCCCCATATTTCTACACAATAACTCATATACTGTATATATGGTAACACTAGCGAGCAGTAAAGACTATGAAGCGATTTTTGGTCCCGAAAATGTTTTACTTTATTCATTATTGACATGTTTCTCACTACTTTCTGTTGTATATTTTTTACATTAGTTTTCCAGTTAATTTTATCATGCGTGCCGGTAACGAATCCCAGGTAAGCGACATTTTAACACCTGCTGTAAACAACATACAGTGGTACCTTGGTTTTCGTTGGAAAAGGTTTAGCGAAAATTGAATGGACAAAAGCCGAAGCAATTCTACCCATAAAAAATGTAAATCCAGTTGATTTGTTCCAGGCACCCAAATTATTAACACTGAACACATTTTATAAAGAATAATTTGAGTTCAATATGGAGAAAACAATGCAAAATACTTCTAAATTATGAAGGAAATGTATAAATAAGGACGGCGTGGCGCAGTGAGAGAGGGGCCGTGCGCAACCCGAGGGTCCCTGGTTCAATCCCCACCTAGTACCAACCTCGTCACGTCCGTTGTGTCCTGAGCAAGACACTTCACCCTTGCTCCTGATGGGTGCTGGTTAGCGCCTTGCATGGCAGCTCCCTCCATCAGTGTGTGAATATGTGTGTGAATGGGTAAATGTGGAAGTAGTGTCAAAGCGCTTTGAGTACCTTGAAGGTAGAAAAGCGCTATACAAGTACAACCCATTTATCATTTATAAATGAACGTTTGATATCACTTTTACTTTTATTGAAGACTGGAAAGGGAGGAGCCACGTGGAAACCAACTTCATACTTTGCTATAAGTTCAATAGTTTTTAATCTAAGTAGTGGCACTTGCAAATTTATTCGGCCCCTTGATGGCTTAATTTGCAGTTGTTCTTAATATATAAAAAAAAAAAGTACAGAGACTTAATCATTAACATGTCCGATTCTTTGTTTGGGCTCTCGATTCCATAGAATGACAAAAATGCAAAATTTTAATCGAAAACCAAATCATACAAAAATTGGGGCATACAAAATCAAAGGTACCAACAATGTACCAAAATGAACAAAACCACCCAAATATTTGTCAAAAATAAATGGAAAGGAGTCGGAAAATATCAGTTTCATTACAGCAGTACTGATCCAATACTGATTCTACAGTACCTTTTGGTGTCGATACTATTATATTCTGGACCAATCATCCTACCCCCAATTTCTATAGTATGCAGTTATTATACCATTTTACCAATGAATCATTATTATAATGGCTAAATAAACAAGTTAAAAGTTGAGCAAGGGATTGTCATCAACATGCTTCACGCATCTGCGGCGAGGATCACAAAGAGGGAAATGGGAAAGGCTGGGCTGTGTGGACTCGGGCCAAAAAAATGTATTGTTTTGGCAAAGGAGCAGGGACTTTTGTTCAAAATTTGGCCTTTTGTCGCGATTACGGTTATCTGATCAAATGTGACCTTTTTAAGGAGACACTAAATCATACTAAAGAACGCTATTACTCAAATGCTGATCATTTCAAGCTGAAAAAACACACAACGAACCTAGTTGCCTGACTATTTTATATCAGTTGTATCAGTATTTTGAAAATAGAGCCAACTACTGTATTATGCAGGCATGCACAATCTAAGAAGGCAGCACTATATCTTCAACCCACATTATACTTTTTATGTTTTCTGTAAGTTCAGTTGATACGACATCTAGCTATGGCCAAACTCACATTTTATACTTTTATCATGCTGACACTTTTCTGGACAGTGTAGTTATTGCCACAATCAACATGTCATGTTCAGAAGCAGCTGTCTGCACAAGGCCGGCTGGAATTGTAACTTTTATCTCTTCGTGTTAATGTCCTTGATATGATACAATGCAGATGGTGGGAAAATACTTACTTAAGCGATATTTTAATAAGAATATGCACATGAGCAATACAACCGGTCATGAACTACACGTGGACGAAGGCAATGCTTGCACATTTGCTGTAGCTGAATTAACCACACTTGGCAGCTTAAACACTACTCACTTCCTGTAAAATTATAACTAATTACTTCTTTGCCCTGCCTAAATAGGTTATATGTCATTCACATCCAAAGACAATGGAAAATATTTAATATATACCACATATAAATATAATTTATATACTTATATATGGTACTATCACAGGGTAGTTGCAATAATAAATCAACAATAACTGCTCTTTGTCATGTGGATATTACTGTTTTTAAGTATTATTAATGTAACCATTGTGCAATCTTTTAAATTGGTTCTTTGTACTCTTTACAGTGACACACATTTTCTGGTTTGGTTATAAATGTTAATACTAAAATGCAGTGTATAAAATATGAATTGTAAATATTTATATGATGCCCGTTTTGTATGGATTGTCACGCATATCTATTTGGAACCATCAGAAAAATAATAGAAAAAATTGGAAAGAGAAAGTAATGTAGCCGAGTGTCCTGGGTTCACATATTCTGGGTACTGATATAATAAAATAATAAGGGGAGTCATGAGAGCAGGTCCGGTCTCCACCACTTCTTTAATGTTCTCTCCTTTACACCGAGTCTAAGCGCACCTTCTTCAACAACCCACTTTTATAGACCTCTTACGTCACAGCCCTACGGCAACTCTGGAGGGACAAAAGACCTCCTCCTTACCTAACATTTCTCTGGTAACTTGGGCATACTTGCCAACCTTGAGACCTCCGATTTCGGGAGGTGGGGGATTGGGGGCGTGGTTGGGGCGAGGGACGTGGTTAAGAGGGGTGGCGTATAATTCACCAACTCGAGTATTTCATATATATTTCATATATATTTCATATATATATATATATATATATATATATATATATGAATGAAATACTTGACTTTAAGTGAATTCTAGCTATTTTTATTTATTTTATTATATATATAAATAAAATAAATAGTTGAATTTCTGACGGCACCTATCAAATACACAGTAATAAAAACACAGTTGTTCTACTAACTGTACTATGCTTGCTGGTTACTAAAAAACAACAACAACACTTACCTTTCGCTATTTGAGTAACCTTTGTTCTGCCATTTGCGTATTGGCGAGCGATCTCCGAATCCGGGAACATCCTTCACGGATTTGTTGTAGATATCCGCAATTGAGAACGGGATGTTGCTTCCAGCTATCAGCATAGCCATCTTTGTCTCAGCATAAGATACACCATCGGGTCTCCATTTTGGGAGGTGGGCCATAATACTGGGTTGTGAACGATGCTGCGCTGCGGACGCTTTGTGCTTTGCTGACTGACAGTTCATGGCCGATTATATCCGTTCACCGTGTTCAATGGAGAAGTCTATTCTACAAAATTTACAGGCAACATACCCCTTCACCTTCAAACTCTCCTGCATAAACTGAAATTATTTTTTCCCAATCGTTTTTGGAACTTGCAAGCGTATTTCTTCATTTTGCTCATCGACAGTGTAATATATTGGGTTGGAGTCAATAACCAGGCGACGTGATGAAGTTACGTCTCTTTACTGTGGGCTTCAGAACAAACTCCCTAATGCATGTTCCTTGACTGCACTTAAATGTAGAATATATTTACATTCTATTCTATGTACAGTAGATGGCAGTATTGTCCTGTTTAAGAGGGTCACAACATTGAGTCCCGGGAGGTTTTCGGGAGAGGCGCTGACTTTCGGGAGTCTCCCGGAAAATCCGGGAGGGTTGGCAAGTATGAACTTGGGACACCCTGAACTGTTTGTTACAGTAAGAATGGCTTTATTCTTGTCTTACACTAGGGGGAACTAAAACACTCATCTGTCAACTCTCACTCAGTAGAACTTTCCATCAGTATTGCATTGAATCAATCACCTAATTATCATCCCTTTTGGACAGGTGGAACTAAACAGGAAGTACAGACTGCACGACATCCTGACCCAGAAGCTCGTGCAGACGTCCACATACATCAACGCCCGTACGGTCTTCATGCGATGCACGCTGCAGCAGGGCCGCTATGTCATCCTGCCCACCACTTTCAAACCGTACACTCTGGGGGACTACATGATCCGACTCTTCACCGACGTGGACTCGAGCTGCCGGTACTTTGTCATTACTAACGGTATTCATCTTTGAAGGTAATAATCTCTGGTGCTTCCAGGGAGCTGACTGAAGATAAGCCCAGGGTGAGATGTTGGAGTTCTTTCCTGGGATACCCACAGGCCGTGACCCACGTGTATGTGCACTCTGCTGAGGGTCTGCAGAACCAGGACAGTACAGGCGGTTAGTTCCTTCCTGCTTTCAACTCAAAACTCAACAATGAATCCCACCAGCTGTGTTTATATTGATTGTTTTTTTGCTCTTTGTTCCCCATGCAGGTGCAGACCCTTACGTGATCATCAGCTGCGAAGGCCGCTCTGTAAAGTCTCCCATCCTGAAGGACACTTTGACACCGGAGTTTGCAACCAGCGGTGTTTTCTACAGGAAGAAGCCCAGGAAGCCTCTAACTGTACAGGTAAGATTTTAAATGCATATGCAATTGATAAGTAGTAATCAGGGGTGTCGAAGTTGACGGCTAGGCGGGGATGTTGTGCTGGGGAACCAAAGCATTTTGCAAAGTTTTAATAAAGTTGTTTTCTGTCATAAAGTTATGTAAGTTAAAAAATAAAAATAAAATTGGCCCTAGTGTGTGAATGTGAGTGTGAATGTTTTCTGTCTATCTGTGTTGGTCCTGCGATGAGGTGGCGACTTTCCAGGGTGTACCCCACCTACCGCCCGAATGCAGCTGAGATATGTCCCTACACCCCGCAACCCCGGCGGTAGAAAATGGATGGATGGATGGATGGATGTCATACATGTTTAATTACTGAACAATGATAAGGTTGCTTAAACCAAACTAAGAATGTTAAAGGCCCCTTCTACACTAGGTTATACAGGCTTTATCCCACCTAAGCTTAACCTTGTCCACACACGCACAATGCCGTCGTTTAAGACTTCCTCCCGCCCTCCGTTCGCCTGCGCAACGCGACCTAGGACGCATGCACTGAAAATGCGAACAACATAGTCACCTCCTGTGTTGCTTTGTGTGCAAGCTCTTGAATTAAATGTAACTTATCTGAACAGTATCCAGTGTTGTGGTATTTCAATTAAGTGGAATCCAGTATGCTGTGGGGCCCTATTGTACTGAATCACACCTGTGACATCATAAATTAATCAAAGTAAACAATGTGATAAAGAACATTTTACAACAATCAATGTAGGGATCTAGATATCAGGTGAGGAGACTCCTCACTCTTTTGCCTTCACCTTCATTGTCCATTCCTTTTTGGTGACTTTATATATTCTGGACCTAGACGTTGAGTCCGCAACATACATGGCGGACAATAACTGATACAGTCTGCTTTGCCAGTCCAAATGCATTCACTGTTTTTTTAGTCTTCCCTCGTCGGCCAGGTAATACACAGCACATACTACCTTTTTTATCACATTCACTAGTGCCCGTATTGTCGTTGTCTCTCGTTCGACAAAAGGACAACGTTTTTTGGTAAGTAGAATCAGACTATAGAATAAGACTACCTACACCCCCATCAAGAACGCAAATTGGTTCATTCCACCTGAATAGCCCAAACTTAGCTTTGAACACTTCCCTCAACACAGACGTCATAATGTCATCAAAGATCAACTTTAAGTTTCCCCATACTGCACAGACATTTTGGTACCAGAATGAGGTGATAGAAGACAGGTAAACATACAATAAATTCTATCTGTGGCAGCGTAGGAGAAAGTGATGAACAAGTTTCACTTTTGCATCTCATCGCCCGTAACTGTGGTGCATTTAAGGACCCTCGGTTGAATTTAGAAACAGAAGTGTCACTAGGTTTTAAAGTTGGGGGTACTAATAATAACAATCAATATAGTAATTTTGCATTGTTATGATTCGTATTATCCACTGATGATTATACATGAAACAGCTAATCTTTACTTGACACTTTGAAGTAAAGGAAAACTTACACAGCTTTATAATCAGTCATATTCACGTGATTCATTCATATTCTGGCCTCATTATTTTGAATTTGTCGGCACTTATTTTGTATTGTATAAGGACGGCGTGGCGTTGTGGGGGAGTGGCCGTGCGCAACCCGAAGGTCCCTGGTTCAATCCCCACCTAGTACCAACCTCGTCACGTCCGTTGTGTCCTGAGCAAGACAGTTCACCCTTGCTCCTGATGGGTGCTGGTTAGCGCCTTGCATGGCAGCTCCCTCCATCAGTGTGTGAATGTGTGTGTGAATGGGTAAATGTGGAAGTAGTGTCAAAGCGCTTTGAGTACCTAGAAGGTAGAAAAGCGCTATAAAAGTACAACCCATTTAACATTTATTTAGGTGGGTTTTCTAAAAAATGTTTAAGTCCAGTGGATTCTCAAACTTTTTTCACCAAGTACCACCTCAGAAAAAACTTGGCTCTCCAAGTACCACTGTAATGACTAACATTAAAATACAGTAGCGTAGTAGGCCTGAATACTCATTAAAAACAAAGTAGGGGTTTTATTTAACAAGTATATTTAATATAAGTGGCCACTGCATTACACACAGAATATAGGAGACTAAAACACCTTTTTAATTTTTTTCCATTTTATTTGTATTAAGGATTAGGTCTTATGTTATGTTCCACATGTAGTTGATTCAATGTTTAACAGATGATGTGGTTTCCCATAGCCTTGAAGGCATCATTGTTACGTGCAGCTTTCTCTGCCAGTGTTCGTCGTTGTTCACGTGTTCTGCGTGTTGATTGGCTGGGAAAAGACAATATAAGCGTAGAATGTGGCAAACATTCGGTTCCCACACGTGTTGAGTGATACAAAAGACGGAGGAAGACAGTTCTGTTTGAGTCTTCATTGTTTATTTTGGCGTCGACTCAGGCCTACAGTAGTCGGATTGTAACGACTTCCATTGAAGCTTGATAAACTTTTGAAAACGACACGAGTCACATCATTACCATAAAAAAAAAAAAAGTAAGTAGATCTTTGGTGTACCACTAGATGGGGTCTGCGTACTAGTGGTACGCGTACTACAGTTTGACAATTCTGTTCTAGTCGATATTGCCAAAAGTATTTGGCCACCTGCCTTGACTCACATATGAACTTTAAGTGCCATCCCATTCCTAACCCATAGGGTTCAATATGATGTGGGTCCACCTTTTGCAGCTATTACAGCTTCAACTCTTCTGGGAAGGCTGTCCACAAGGTTGCGGAGTGTGTTTGTAGGAATTTTTGACCATTCGTCCAAGAGGGCATTGGTGAGGTCACACACTGATGTTGGTCTCCGTTCTAATTCATCCCAAAAGTGTTCTATCAGGTTCAAGTCAGGACTCTGTCATCCATGTCTTTATGGACCTTGCTTTGTGCACTGGTGCACAGTTATGTTGAAAGAGGAAGGGGCCCGTTCCAAACTGTTCCCACAAGGTTGGGAGCATGGAATTGTCGAATATGTTTTGGTATCCTGGAGCATTCAAAGTTCCTTTCACTGGAACTAAGGGGCCAAGCCAAACTCCTGAAAAACAACCCTGCACCATAATTCCTTCTCCACCAAATTTCATACTCGGCACAATGTAGTCCGAAATGTACCGTTCTCCTGGCAACCTCCAAACCCACACTCGTCCATCAGATTGCCGGATGGAAAAGCATGATTAAGCACTCCAGAGAATGCGTCTTCACTGCTCTAGAGTCCAGTGGCGACGTGCTTTACACCACTGGATTCGACGCTTTGCATTGGACTTGGCTTAGATTAAGCTGAATGGCCATGGAAACCCATTTCATTAGGCTATCTGCTTAGTGTACGTGGGCTAATTGGAAGGTCACATGAAGTTTGGAGCTCTGTAGCAACTGACAACCTCTTTGCACTCTGTGCTATCCGCTGACCCCTCTCTGTTAGTTTACATGGCCGATTCTTCGTGAATGAGTTGCTGTTGTTCCCAAACTCTTAAATTTTCTCATAAAAAAGACGACAGTTGACTTTGGAATATTTAGGACTGAAGAAATTTCACGACTGGATTTGTTGCACAGGTGGCATCCTATTAAAGTTCTACGCTGGAAATCACTGAGCTCCTGAGAGCAGCCCATTCTTTCACAAATGTTTGTAGAAACAGTATCCATCCCTAAGTGTTTGATTTTATACACGTGTGGCTGGGCCAAGTGATTAGGACACCTGATTCTGATCATTTGGATGTGTGGCCAAATACTATTGGCAATATAGTGTATGTTAATCCCATCTTTTCAAGTCAAAAACTTAATTTTGTTTTTTTTCATGCGTCTTAAAAAGCCAGCTTTAACCAAATGCATGCAGTGAATCGCTTTTTTAGTGCACGTTTGGTTTAGGTTTGAACGGGGGCCCAGAATTCAGTAGCAGTACACACAACTATTGACTACATTCACCACAATGGCAACAATGTACTTTGTCTAAACTGCTGTGTTTTTCAAACGCTTGCTTGACTTCAGATCTGGAACAGTAACGCAGTACAGGACCAGTTCATGGGCCAAGTGATGCTTTCCGCTTCCACGAAGGACACCGCTGATCCCCAGAGGCTGCAGCTGAGGAAACAAGGCCACAACATGGCCGATGAGATGCCGGGGAGCGTCACTCTAAGGGTCGTCACTTCCTCTCAACTCACCGCCATGTGAGGGCTCGCCCATCGACTGAACTGTGAAACTATGACGAGCACAACGTGCCTATAGCCTCATGATGACTATTTGTAATGCAGGTAATAATATTGCACAATAACCTTTTTTTTATATAACTCGTATATAACTTTTTACAGTGAATACTAAATATTGTATCACACTAATATGTGAGTAAGGCTACATTCTGATGTGGTCAAATTAATCTTGACTCTCCAGACACAACATTAGAAGTGCACTTGTATCCGATAGTATTGCCTCTATTTTGTTTGCCGTTTGCAGTGCACTGCATCATACTGAGGGCTAATACCTCACTACAATAACATGGAACTAAGCATTATTACTAAGGGTTGCTCAAGCCGATAAAGATGTAAGATATCCGTTTGATATCAGCAAAAATACAATTGTTGTATTATATTGGCTCCCATATAAGTGCCGAAACAATCATGTCAAACACACAAGCTAGACATACTAAGTAAATGTCCTTAACTGAACAATATTCCAGTCTAAAACATGACATTTGTAAATACAAACAAGTCTCAAATAATAATAGTTGTATTTAAGGTCTCCAATGAAGAAGCATATTAGAAAGTGTCCAGCAACAAACGGTCCCACTGTGATGAGTTTAAGTTTTGTTGCCCACTGTGATGAGTTAAAGTTAAGTAATTTTTGTGGCCACTAGGTGCCGACAAATACATTTACCACTCCACTTCAATTTAAAGGCCTACTGAAATGAGATTTTCTTATGTAAACAGGGATAGCAGGTCCATTCTATGTGTCATACTTGATCATTTCGCGATTTTGCCATATTTTTGCTGAACGGATTTAGTAGAGAACATCGACGATAATGTTCGCAACTTTTAGTCGCTAATAGAAAAGCCCTGCCTTTACCAGAAGTCGCAGACGATGACGTCACCCGTTGAGGGCTCCTCACATCCTCACAGTTTTTAATGGGAGCCTTCAACAAAAAGAGCTATTCAGACTGAGAAAACGACAGTTTCCCCATTAATTTGAGCGAGGATGAAAGGTTCGTGTTTGAGGATATTGATAGCAAAGGACGATAAAAAAAATAAGTAATCAAGTTTTTAAAAAAAACGCGATTGCATTGGGACAGACTCAGATGTTTTTAGACACATTTACTAGGATAATTCTGGGAAATCCCTTATCTTTCTATTGGGATGCTAGTGTTTTAGTGAGTTTAATATTACCTGATAGTCGGAGGGGTTTGTCCACGGGTGTCTTGAGGCCAGTGTCTGATGGAAATCGACAGCAGTTGTATGAATAGCACAAGCTCAGCTGATCTCCGGTAAGTGGCAACTTTTTACCACAATTTTCTCACCGAAAACTGCTGGTTGACATTTGGTCGGGATCCATGTTCGCTTGACCGCTCTGATCCATAGGAAAGCTTCACCTCCGGGAATTTTAAACAAGGAATCACCGTGTGTTTGTGTGGCTAAAGGCTAAAGCTTCCCAACTCCATCTTTCTACTTTGACTTCTCCATTATTAATTGAACAAATTGCAAAAGATTCAGCAACACAGATGTCCAAAATACTGTGTAATTATGCGGTTAAAGCAGACTACTTTTAGCTGTGTGTGTGCGCAGCGCTACTATTTCCTAACAGTCTGTGACGTAACGCGTATACGTCATCATTCCGCAACGTTTTCAACAAGAAACTCCCGGGAAATTTAAAATTGCAATTTAGTAAACTAAAAAGGCTGTATTAGCATGTGTTGCAATGTTAATATTTCATCATTGATATATAAACTATCAGACTGCGTGGTGGGTAGTAGTGGGTTTCAGTAGGCCTTTAAATAAAACATAAGCCAGCTAGTAATAAGCAGTTTAGTGTTATTTCTTAGTAATTGCACATTATCAAGCATTTTCAACATTCTTCACTTCAAGTAAAGTATTATGTAAAGTATGTATGATTCATGCTGCCGTTGTATAGCATTAATATCGGTACCAGCTCTAATATCAGTATCATATTGGAAGCAAAAAAGTTGTATCGAAACACCCTTCATCATTACCGTAATCATTTTGACACAGATCTTGTAATGGATCATCATCACTTTAGATTGTGTCCATGGGTGTGTTGACAACTAGCATTCTCTGCAGTGAAACATGTTTCTAATGATTTATCAATAACCGCCAAAAATTAAGTGTTTGAAAAAAAAAATCTTGTTATGCAAAATGACAAATGTCCACCGCAGAGGACGCTGGTCCTCAGGAAGTCAGCCTGCAGCAAAAGTTACAGCACACAGCCTCAACACGTTACAGCGATGCTCGTTTCCTCCTTTTATTTCACTCCAGTTCCCAAACTGTGATGTTTTCTTTTTTTTGTTTTTGTTTACACTCAAGACACAGCCATGCACAATTCAAAGTTCAAAAAGTCTATTGCTTCAACCACAAAAATACTTTATGCAAAACCTCATGTCTCCCATCGCTCATTTTGTCCTTTTCCAAAGGCGAGGAGGCGGGTGGGGGGTGAACAGGTGGTGGTGAGGGGGTGCTGCTGAAGTACGCCGGATTGATCAGCAGTTTTTTTTTTTTTACAAAGCTAGACAATAATAAGAGTAAGAAGTAGAATAATTTAAAAAGTAACATTTTTTTGTCTTTGTTCCATTCTCTTGATACACATAAGAGGAATTGTCACAGCACGTGTACAGATTGACAGATTGAGAAGATAGGAATGTACAGGAGCGACCACACAAAATGGTGGCGGTCAGAGTCTTCCCCATCTTCACCTTGGTTTTGTGCTCAGAAGTCCGCACGTGTACTGGACATGAGTACTCTCAGCGAAAGGTCCTCACAGGCACACAAATACTCGGGTGTCCCAAGACAGAAGTGTGTGTTCTTTTCTGCCATTTGCAGGATGCAACAACATTTATCATAATGCAGCCTGCAGATTCTTACATAAATTTGCCACAAAAAAAAAAAAAAGGGAGGATTGGTGGAGAGGCGGGGGCGGGGCTTGTCACCCCGTTATATTTACATACATACATATTCTAACAATCTTAACCTATGTGAATGATGAGATACACTATTGGTTGTTTAACATGCATGACTTGTGTTGCATCACTCCTTCATCTGGTGGACCTCTGCTGTACAAACATGGGGGTGAGCAGCTACCCTGCACCTCCTGTCACGGTGGAGGCCTGGCCTGAGGTAGCGCGCACACGCGCGCACGCACGCACGCACGCACGCACGCACGCACGCACGCACGCACGCACGCACGCACGCACGCACGCACGCGCGCGCACACACACACACACACACACACACACACACACACACACACACACACAGTGTCATTGGATGAAAGGATATTTTGGAAGTGCGTTGGAAGACAAGAACGCGCACACACACGCACTAGTGTAGTTACGTGGGGAAAAGCGACCTCCACAAGTCAGTATGAGAACACACATTTCCAGACTCCACCAGGAAATGGTGATACAAGTGCTTTACGCGTCGTCTTAGCCAGTTCCAGGTCGGAAACGGCTGTCAAAGTGTCCCAACTTGTCGGAACTTACAAAGAGCAGGGAAGCAAGGAAACAGCATATAATGTAAACGTAGGGACACACGGTAGTGATCATGGCGACACTCTAAATAGTTTGTCTGCGTTAGCGCTTATAATAACAATATGACTTAGAGTATACTTGGTTAAAATTCAAGTCAGGAAATGTGAATAGAGTATTGTTGGCGCTTTTTGAATGCATCATCAGATTTTTAGGGCAGAATAGTGAGTTCCCATTGGCGCCGCTGTAAGCTGACTATTATTTACGTTTGTTTAATATTTAGAATGCACAAAAAAAAAAAATCATCCGTCGTCATGTCTTTCATGATTGTGAAAAACAGGCAAAATTCCCCCCCCAAAAGTGCAGTTCCCTTTTAACAACGAATAGATAGATAGATCGATCGATCGATCGATAGATAGTACTTTATTGATTCCTTCAGGAGAGTTCCTTCAGGAAAATTAAATAGTCTTATTTAAAAAGCATGCTGCTCAAATTTATACACTATTTTAAAATAATGTATACAGCTGACAATGTAGAGACGGATTTATTGTCTTAGGATTAAGTATTCGTATCTGTATTGTTGGAAATGAGATCAAATGAAATAAAATAAGAATGCAGCCGGACCAATTAAAAGACTCAAACCCAGTTTAGTTATCCCTTGTGCACCCCTAGGCCCCAAAACAGGCTTTACATGTTACATTTTTTGTGTAAGATGATTACGTTTCACTTGAAGGTTTTTCCCCATTTTTTTTCCAATAAGATATTATTTTTGGTTTTGAATTGCTACGTGGTTAGCTATATCAACAAAGTAAGCACACTTTCTCTTAAGAACTTTTTTGGCACCATTGACTCCCATTATAACAGTTTTTTAGCAAACTAACCCTGGTATATTAGTTGTTTTCCATGAAAACCTAATGGATCAAATGTTCGTCCATTTTAAAAAACAAGAACATTCTGTTTTGGTATAAATAACCTCCAGATAGCGCCAGGAAACCATGAGCATATTTCTTTCCGCTTTGATGACTTTAACTGGGCATAATTCTCAGAGCTTTGATGAGCGTAAATGAGTTAAACTATCATTAAACCGCTAAAATGCAATAAAAATGATCTCGGGCAGTTATATAAAACATGACAGCTGTATGAAAGACTTGTGTGAACTCAATAAACTCAACCAAGTCCTGCCTGCTTTCTCTCATTGTCGCTCAGGGGGCACAGTTTTTCTGTCGACTGTATCAAAATCAATTTTAATAAATGACTGACCTATTCGACACTTGAATTACCTGACCTCAAATATTTTCCTCCAACCTATTTTAAGAAATATTGTAGTAGTGTAACGATTGATCGATACATCAATTGATATTCTTAAATTTCAAGTATATCGATCTGTGCTCGGCAAGTTTTGCTTTTTTGTATCCATAATTCATTTATACACAATTGATCTTACAATAAATATCAGGAATATGAGAAACTTCACCTGCAGTGTCCTGTACTCAGTATCTATTTCACAGTCACACTGCTTAAATGTTTTGCTAAAAAGTTACTGAACTTTCAACTCGCTGAATTGTTTCGTATCATAACGCTCTTAAAAAAAAAAATAAAAATAAATTATCATCCCTGAATCATATCGGCAACCATAATATCAAATTGAATCGTTAAAACAAATCGTTACACAACTAAAATGTTTCATAATTTGCATTTTTCCGTTATTTATGACATTTTATTGCTAACAGACGAATGACACTTTTATGAGGGGATCTCTTTTGGATCCTCAGTGTATCGTCTATCTTGTATGGCCTGTTCGCAAAATTTACACAAATGCAAGTAGGGCGCCAAGTTTCCAATGTATTTGACACAACGTATCCCGCCCTCTTACCACTTCTCCTACGTAATGACGTCATTACGAACGTACGCAACAGATGCACGCACATTTGCTTTAGGCGCTGCTAGCAAACAATAGCAAATAACAATTTGGATAGCTAGCATTAGCTGTACATTCCATCATATAAAACAACATGACTGCAAATTGTTGCTTCTCCCGAACTGGTCTTGTACGTGTACACAGGTTTCCTACGTCGTAAACACCCATCAAACCATTTCATAAACTGTGTAATTGTGAAAAATATAGAAAATTGTCAAACAAATGAGTTCTGTTAACCCACTTATGGCAACAAGCTACCCAGTAGTGTTCTTATGTTTTTTTGCTTAGAAAAATGTTACTGTAAGGAAATTGCAAACCGCACCTTTAAGGTTTTAAGTGTGTTAAATGAACCTTGCTTTCCCTCTGTAACTACACACACACACACACACACACACACACACACACACACACACACACACACACACACACACACACACACACACACACACACACACACACACACACACACACACACCTACTCATACTGAGTACAGTGACTGCAGGTGTGGGCGTGGCCTGTTCTAGCACCGCACACGAGAAAACACGACCAAAAGCTCTTCTTCGAGGGCGTTTTTGTCCTCTTTTTTTGGTTTTGAAGCGACTGTTTTCCCCCTTACAGAACATACACACACACACAGACACACACTAGTGATGGATTGCTCTACATGTACATGAGCGCAAATAAAAACGTGTCCTTTTTAGTAGCAGCACGGGGCCAAGAGGCTGCAAGGCCGACATCCGTCCTACAGTACGTAAAAGCAAGGGGGAGAGAGCTCCACTCGGACCCCCTCCCGCTTTGTGCCGTCACATGACCCGGCCTGCACGCACAAGCAGGGCTGCAGACTTGGGTGAGCATAGAGGGCGCCCCCTAGCGACTGCTGTTCTTTATGGCTTCCTTGGCAGCTACAATCAGAGGCGTTAGGCTGGACAGCGGCTTGGCCAGCTTGAGGAAGGAATGCTGCGCGCGGAAGGAAAGAATACAAATGTGAGACGGGTGCAATAAAACGAAGATGAAGTGTTAAGTATTAACATATGGCCGTCACGCTGCCATTATTGAAACAAACGCTCCAAATAAAACCCCGAATAGCCAATAGTAGTCTGAAATGAGTGTCTGAATTTGAGTTATCATGAGGGGTCAACATTCATCTGCAGCTATATGAGCTGTAAAATGTTGGCTGTGCTACTCAGTGAAACTCTTGGAATGTTGTTTACAACAAACTCAACACTATAAAAGACTGACTGACATAGCAGTTTACTTCTTTACATTGCTTTACTTTCTCACTTTCTCATGCACTCCAAATCATAATCAAAATGTAAAAATTAAGTTGTTGTATATAATGAGTTGTCAAATTGGTATCGCCTCCAAACAATCCCCTTGGAAAGCTAGTAATTGTGAAGTAAACATTTAAAACCCAACATAATTTCTTCCTTAACAAATGTTGCATTGTAACTATTTTGTGGGAATCCTTCAAAATAGTGATTAATTGTAACTAGGAAATAAAATCTTTCAAAGAAATTAACTGTAAAACTTTTTATTAAGCAAAGTATATAATATCTAAAAGCTGAATTTTGTGGAAAAAAAAAGTATTTGTTGCCTGTCCCCTCTCCCTAAAATTAGACTTTATCATTAAATATAATTATTTAAATCAGTGGTTCTTAAACTTGTTTCACCAAGTACAACCTCAGAAAACACTTGGTTCGCCAAGTGCCACCATAATGACCAACATTAAAGTACAGTAGCATAGTAGGCCTATAAATTCATAAAAAAACCAAGCCGATTTTTTATTTAACAAATATTTTGAAAACATAATATGGCCACTGTAAGATTGCACACAGTTTGAACAGTAACACTGTGTTTGAAAATTGAATTTAGTGATTGTTTAGCATACGGCAGTTTGAGAATATGGAGGGTCGGATAGGACATATTTAAACATTAACTTAAATGTGTCATTAACCAATTATAATTGGAATGAAATACGTTAATGTGTTATAAAATGTGTCATTCATTTATGTAATGCGAAATTACATTAATTTATGTAATATAGAAATGTTTAATGATCTAATCCCTTAATCGATTATTTCAATATTTAATGATTTTTTTAAATTATTTCATTTAACTTTGTGTAAACGCTTTATGAACTTATTTCATATGTCAAATCCCTCCAAGTAAGAGTCCAATGATTGCTTTGGTCTGAAGCCTGGAACTTTGGAAGTCTTTCAAAACATGGCGTCGATTGGGGATATACTCATACTTTTTCCAGGAGTTGGTGGTAGATATTTTAGAACTTTGTGTGTGGAAGGTAGACACGCTGACTCAGAACATGTAGCAGTTAGAGAAATGTGTTCACGTTGTCGGGAGTTACTTCTGCACTTTCAGACCAAGATACTTCTACGCTTCTCTGGTCGAAGTGGAAGTGTTGGGTAACCAATCAGGTGTTAGGACCCGGCCACTGACTGAGGGCTAAGCTTGACAGGTACAATAAGATACAGGTTCATGATATCATGAAATAATCAAATATCGAAATAATTTAAAATTAATATTTTAATAATAAATTACGGAAGTTTTTGAATTAAATAAATTAATGACATATTTATGTATTTGATTCCGCTTATAATTCATTAATGACATTCACCTAACTATTTAATTTTGTCTCATTTGACCCTAATGCTGACACGCAAGTTAATGAAATACTTTAATAGATCTTTAAATCATGAAATAAATTGTGAAATAAAGAAACAATGAAATATTGAATTAAATAATTAATTGAACATTGAAATATTTAATCTAAATGATTAAATAATTATTGAATATTTAAATAATCAAACGATTAGGAAATTAAATGTACTTTTACAATATAAAAAATAATGACACATTTTAATAAACAGATTTATGTATTTAATTCCGTTATAATTAATTTATGACACATTTAAATATTTAAAAGATTCATTTATTTCTGTCCCATTTGACAGTCCATTTATGTTCCAAATTTGTTTTCAATATTATAACTTTTTAAAACAACAATTTATTTATTTATTTGTGTCCCCGTGGTTTCACTCAGTTCTGTTACCTTATGACACGTTACCCCCAATATAAATATGGAATATTCCATGAATCACATGGTCCACAAGAAGTTGTGCCACTCAGCTCTTCTGCAGACAACAGTGAAAAAGTACGTCCAATCATTTTTATGTATATTTGATATTTCAACTATCACTTGAGGGCTAAAATTTTTAGGTAACAGTCCATCCATTTTCTACAGCTTGTCCCTTTTTTGGGGCCGCAGGGGGTGTCATGTTACCTAAATCATTTCTGTGTTATTTAATATCTTTTAGCTGAATAACTGTAATATACTTACTGCCAACATGTTATTAGCATAAATGCCATGTGACTATATTTTATTTATTAATTATGTGCTAAAAACTACCTCAGGTTACTTTCAGTCCTGTTTCTCAAATGAGTTTAAAATAAATAAAGTCTTCTGAGAGGGACAATACACATTTTGATTAGTTCAATATGTGTATCATCAGATTTAGAGGGAATTAGACAGAACTGTAAAACTGAAGTAGTTTTTCATGTCTATTACCTGAAGCAGCTCCTTGGCAGAACCTCTGCGGTCCACGTCCATCTCCAGGCAACGATTAAGGAAGTCTCTGAAGACAGAGGACAGTCTCTCTGGGTTCTGGAGCTCCGGTGTCCCATTGGTAGCGATCAGATACAAGGCCTGTAACACATGCGGTGAAAAGGCAGAAATAAAATGTAATACTATTTGATATCCTATCATGACGTTTCTTACCCTGAGTGGATTCTCATTTAAGTACGGCGGTTCACCCTCCACCATTTCTATGGCCATGATTCCCAAAGACCAGATATCCACTTTTGGGCCGTAAGCCTTCCGGGTCACCACCTCCGGTGCCATCCAGTAAGGCGTCCCCACCATTGTGCTGCGCTTGTTCTGCTCCGGAGTTATTTGGGCGCAGAAGCCAAAGTCGGCTGTAGAGGGCGACAGAGGAAGCCACGGATAAGAGATCACGTGATCGGATGAATCTTGATGCCAACGACAATAAACTCACTCAGCTTGACCGATCCATCCATGCCCAAAAGGATGTTGTCACTTTTTATGTCTCGGTGGATCACCTGGTTGGAGTGGAGGAAGTCCAGCGCCTGAAGACACTGCAAAGAAGCAGGACATTTAAAAATTATTTTGTTTATTGCAGGAAAGTATATCTTAGATTTGAGTATGTATTTGTCCACAAGTATTTAATTGAATTTATTTCTAATATTAGAGCTTCATTGAATTTGAGTTTTTGCAGTTTAGTTCGTCCCAAAGTGTGTTTGATGGTGTAGAGCAGGAGTTTCCAAACTTTTTGACCCGGGGGCCGCATTGGGTTAAAATAATTTGGCTGGGGGCCGGACTGTTTATATATAAACATATATATATATGATATCACATCATCGAATGAAAAATGCATTTGATTTGCCTGAGCGGCTAGGAGACTCTGAGAGTAACAAGCAACAAGCGGTAGAAAATGGATTAGAAAAGAACAGATAAAAAAAAAAAAAAAAAAAAAAATATATATATATATATATATATATATATATATATACATATATATATTTTTTTTAACTTGGGACTTCCCGCGGGCCAGATCTCGAACGCTAGCGGGCCCGCGGCCTGTAATTTGGGGACCACTAGTGTAGAGGTCAAGTTCTTCTACACCAAACTCATCCATTTATGGAGATTATGTGTTCCCATTAACAGTGAAAACTTAGTATTCCATCTTTACGTTTTCTATCGCGGGGAGCTGGAGCCTATCCCAATTGGACTAGTACCACATAAAGGACAATCAGTAGGAACTGTGGGGAAAAAATGGTTTCAATTCAAATCCCAATTACAATACTTTTTTTATTCTGACTATAAATATATTTATAATTATCAAGAACCAAAAAAACATATCTAAATTTTTTTCCTTAAGAAACACATTTTTTTTATTCTTTATATTTTTAAATAATATTTTTAATTGCAATTATTTCGATTTTTTAATTGTATTTATTCATGTTCAAAAACATTTTTAAATCATTAAATTATTAAATAATTAAATTTTACATGAAATACATTTAATTAAATAAGTTTTTCAATCATAAACTAATTAAATAAATCATAAAATAACAATCTCACTAAATGATTATATTTTTGGATGCACTTTTACATGAAAAAAATTTAATACATTTTTTAAAATCATTTAAGTACCAGTAGAATGGAAAAACAAGTTGGCTTTATATGCTTATTTGTGTTTCATTGTATCCATTAAACCTTTGTTAATTGTATTTACAATCCACAAAGAATGTGAAAATACTGTCCAAACATCAAAAATGCCACAAATTTAGTCAGCCATTTTGAATAATGCGCTCTGAATACCTTTGGCTATTTTCGGATATTGAAATGATCACACTTTTATATTCTGACCATGTCATTAGATCAGTCCTACTAGAAATATGCAAACATTGAAAATATACGTGTTGTTTATCATTCATAATCCTTATGTAAGACAAGAACACATATGCTTGGCTTTTTTATGCATTTGAAATCCTAAATAAATAACCAACAATTGAGTCAACAGATCATTATACTGTCTCTCTAAAAACATCCAGAAACTGCCAACAGTATTACATTTACATGTCGTGACCTGAAAATAAACCAAATATGAGTGACATTGTTATTATAAGCACCAATGCAGACGGACAATTTAGCGGTGCATTGATAGCAGTGAGCTAATGCTAGCTTACGCTGCTATTGTTGGCACACTGAACCGATGGCTGCTTTTTATTCGTCACAAATTTGTTAACATTATATTCTAGATTACAATTCATGCATCTCTCACCTGCTACTTGACTAATGTGGCCATGTTCTGACAGGCTGGTCGACTTTCGTGTCCCAGAGATGGCGAAATAGACCCGACAAGACATCTCTGCAATAACTTTTTTTTACCTATCGTGAGGATTGCGATTGAATCTTCATCCAAACTAAATAATGTGAGCGTCTCGTCGTTCGCATCCCCGCGATTGTGGAAATACTACGGTGAGTGTCTGTTTTATTCTGGTTTGTTATTGTTAGTTTGTAAGTTTAGCACTGAGCTACGTTGAGGATGCTAGTGTCACAAGGAAACTGCATCCATCACTTGGCTTCTAAAACTTTTTGCTCATCCTCTTTGTGTTCGGGCTCAAAAATATAAGGTCCTGGATATTAATTATCCAAAAGTAATAGTTGTTGGCTCTCACACAGTCTGTAAGATTAGCATTGTTGACAGAAAAAGGATATTTGGTTCCTGGCATGATGTCACGCGATCGCCTGACTGGCTTCTTCATTGTCTCTCAAAATGGCTCGGGAATCTCTCTGCGATAAATACTATTTTGATCATATCTAATTATTCGCAAACTTTGGAAGTCTTTTGGTGTCATAGATCAGACTTTTATGATAAAAGCTTCAATATAGAGGCAACTTGTTTTTAACCTCTACTGGTACTTTAATATAAATAAATCATGAAATAATGGAATATTTATTTAGTTTGTTTTTATTTGTATTTAGTCTTTAGGCTATCCCCATGCTCATTTGCTGTGCATATATGTCATAAGTCCAAGAGGACCTTTTGAAATCTGTTTTGAAAAGGTTTTATTATAACTTTTATACCAAGTATTTTTTTTACAAAAATTAATCAATGTTTATTTATATGGCCCTAAATCACAAGTGTCTCAAAGGGCTGTACAAGCCACAACGACATCCTCGGTTCAGATACCACATCAGTTTGAATTGAGAATCGACTCTGAATCAAATTGTGAGTCTTTGTAAAATTCCTATCCCTATTAATAATTTATTTTTTGTTCATGTATTTAAGCCAGTGACAAGTAGCGACAGGCAGAACAATTAAATGCTCTCTCACTGGATGGCAGAAGGTACAAAATGACAGGTAGACTACATGCATGTACAAATGGCTTTCAAGGTGTGTTTCCTAATTTTCCCCTTCAAATAAAAAGTTAGCTGTGATCGGTGGGAGTTGGTGTGGTTGCCGTCACCGCTTTTACATTTGGGTTTCTTACCTCTCTGCAAACCGCTGCTATCTGACCCTCGTCCATGCAGGTCTCGGTCACCACGTCTGTCAACGAGCCGCCGGCCAAATACTCCATCACCACCCACAGCTCATCTCCTACCAGGTAACTATGAAAGAAATAATGTTCCTTCAGTATCAAGGAGAGGTAATTCTTACACTGAAGTGTAGCAATACTAACAGTAGGGGGCAGTATTGCAATTTAGGCAGCAAAAAGAGAAGTGAAAGAGTCCTGATCCATGAAATAATGCATAATCATCTGCTAACACACCTGTCCAGGTAGTTGACTATATTAGAGTTCTTGTTTTCCCTCATCACTAAAATCTCATTGATGATCAGCTCCTTCTTGGGTTGCTGCTGCAGGTTCATCTGCTTGATGGCCACCTGAGGAGACAAGAACAAACTGTATGTACAGTACACTTCCCAGCAACTCATCTACAGCATTAAATGCCATGATCTTCTTTTGTTTACCTCTTGGCCTGTTGCTATGTCGATGGCGGTATACACAGTGCCAGAAGCCCTTGAGACAAACACATGTAAAATTCATCACTTTTGTTTGGAAATTAGGTTCATTTCATCACGCTTTTTTACACTTGGAAATGATGAGGGATTTGTCATCATCGTCACAGGAAATGCTTTGGCCCAATTGGATTAATATGGATCTGCTTCCCAGTAAATTGAATTTGCATTTGCCCGCACGATAACAACAACCATAACATTCATTCACAGCATTGTATTTCCTCAAAAACAATCACCATGGAAACACTATTCAAAACAAAGGCGAGTAGGGAGGTGTCCATTCCTGTGCTTATTATGTTTCATAGCTATAAAAAATTCAATTTATAGATATGAAATGATAAATGACCGCAGTGAAATGGTGACGCAAGAACTATTGAACAGTAAATAACATTGAACATGCCTGCCAGATCTGTGCAGAATTTTAACAGCCCTTTTCTCCCGTTTGCGCTGAACTTTTTTCTATTCATAGTAAATTCGATCACTTCATGAAAGTCTCGGTTATCATTTTTTTATGTGTGGTGTACACTGCATACAAACTTTCATATGGCCCATGAATTGATTAACGTGGACCCCGACTTAATCAAGTTGAAACACTTATTTGGGTGTTACCATTTAGTGGTCAATTGTACGGAATATGTACTGAACTGTGCAATCTACTAATAAAAGTATCAATCAATCAATCAATCAATCCAGTGATCGATCGGAAGCGCTTAGAAGCAAAACTAATTAAGTCGATGGGAGAATAAGTGGAAGGCCAGATTTGACAGGACAGGCTCACATTTTAGGCTTGCTCCACCCAAAGTGCGCATCTTGAATGAAGATGAGTAGTGACAGACTTGAGTGCAGTAGGAGAATGCGGCCCAGCCAGAATCCGTGCAGTTGCACACCTTTTTTCCACTTAAGAACATGGGAATATAGGACCCTGAATGACTATGATTGAAATATACAGCACAGTGCTCCTGTCGTGTGTCCTGTTCTTAACCTTATTCACTTCAGGGTCCAACTTTATAGAGAACATACAAACCCTTTATTTATTGAATCACAAATATTGAAATTCAATGACTTGGTGCGTTTGCAAACAGCTACAATTATGTATAAAGCAAACTATAACCTGTTACCCGAGAATGTACAACAATTCTTCTCAACAAAAGAGGAGGAATATAACCTTAGAGGAAAAAATAATTTAAAACATTTGTATGCTCGCACAACACTTAAAACATTAAGCATGTCAGTATGTTGAAATAAATTATGAACGGATTAACCAAAGAAATCCAACAAAGCACAAATATGATTTACTTTAAGAGACTGTTCAAATTACAAGTGTTCACCAAGAACACAGAACAAGAATTATGATGAACATCTTGAACCCTTTTTTTCCCTTTATTTTTTATTGACACAAAGGTTATTTATGTTTTTAATAAGTGTACGCTTGCTTAATATTTATTTTTATTATTTATTTGTTCACTGTTCTGTTACAGACAACCAGGAAATTGGATTAAATTTGCTATGGTATGAAAAAGGTGTAGGATAAAATAAGCGCTGCTTCTTCCTTCTCCTTTTCGGACGTGCTGTAATGAAACAACTGGAAGTGTGTGATGCTTCACATTGTATCGTATGCATGTTCGAAATAAACTGAAACTGAACTGAACTGTTCCACTACAGAGGGGCCCCGGCCCCACGTCAAATATTAACACAGAATTAGTAATCTTACTCTTTTTTTTTGGTTTTGTTTTCTTTAAAAAAAAAAAAAGTAATCTTACTCTTGATTTTAATCGTGTTCAATAATTATTTCCAAACTACTTACAGTTGAACAGCGTAAACCTTGTCAAATGATAGCATGTGTTACTAACAAATGGACTATAAAGACAATATAACATACATCTGTAAACGTGCTTACATATGCAAAAGTGCAATATATTTATCCGTACAGTAATCTACTTATATCTGCACTTTATTTTGTAAATGCAACATTTATCCTGCACTCCAATGAGCTAATGCAACAAAATTCTGTTCTTATCCGTACAGAAAAGTTCAAATTTGAATGACAATAAAGGAAGTCTAAATGTCTAAATATTATCAAAGCTTTGGTCAGGTTTCTTGTTTGCGTGATAGTGTCACTACTGCCACAGGTGGTGGAAAAGTGTACACGGACCACAGCTGAGAAACAGATCTTCTTTTGGCGGCCTTCTCGGGGGCGCGGGCTGCCCTATGGGTAAGAAACAAGGGCGTCGACGATCTTTCCGGATTTTGACTGTACTGTAGCTCCTAAAAAAAGCAGGGTACCACTAGAATATAGAGCAGCGGCACATTTTGTATTTAATTTTTTTTTCTTTGCACTTATAAGTCGCCTTTCTGGGCACTCAAGGACAACATACAAAATAAAAACAATAAGATCAATTGGATAAAAACAACATTAAAGATCGATAAGATTTACAATGAATAAGCAAACAGGAATAGGTGTGTTTCGAGTCTGATTTGAAGAGGAATATTGAGTCTAAGTTACGAAGGTTACATTGCAGAAATACAATGAAATTAATCACAAAAAAGAGCAGCGCCAAATCAAATGTCTCTAATAATAATATATATTGCCAGCAAAAACACACAGCTGACCTAATGTTTTATATTTATATTTATTAAATGCATTTTTCCAGACTGTTTTACTCAATTACAAAAATATCCACCATATTGTTTGAATCTTCAGTGATCTGTGGAAAAAGTGTGGACAAAACTGATAAAGACCATCTTTGACTCTTTGCAGTAGGAAGTTGCATCATATTCATGACTCATCTTAGTATAGTGCTTAAGTTTTCATTTGCAGCATGACTCTTTATGACTGTGTTAGCTAGCTAGGTTACAAATAATATAAATAATGGTCCTTTAACCAATAGGTTTCTGAAAAATCAGCAGCCATGAAACTAAATAACTCCTGTTTCACATAGCAATCCTTTACGCTCATCGACAGACTTACCCTTGTCCTATTTTCTCAAAGCGCGTGTACTTCTTCTTAGGATCCCCGACACTCACGATACTCCCTGAGTCAGAGACAAAACACATGCATAATGATTGTGCGGGTTTTGTATCGATATATGTGTGTATGTGTGTGTGTGCACAGAAATTTTAAAGACATGACTGTAGAGCAGAGATGCTTTTGCCTTAAGGGCAGCTACTTTATGTTTATTAATAAAATGACACTCTTTCATATGCATCGCTTATTGAGCATGAGTGAATATGCATACAACTACTGGTCACAATATTAGGAACACCTCCCTGCACAGGAAGTACTGTACTTATTTATCAACATGAGGTTGTAGTTTGCAGCTTTAAAAAGGCAGCGCATCACACGGACTGGTGTTCTTAACAGTTCTGCCCCACCCAAAAAAATGTACCTCTCTGTATGATGGATTGCAATTTTACACCACTGCAAACACAATAATAAAGCAATATTTTGATATATGTATATGTTATGCTGCGCACTCCATCCAGCTGTACAATCACTCGCCATACAGCAACAGATGATATTTGTCTATTACCTGACACCTTCTATGTTAGCTACCTCTTTTTGTTTATAATGTATATTTTCTGCTCTATTTAATGCTGCAGCTGTTATATACTATGTAAAACTATAATATAATATATCAGTATGTATCATATACTGTATATATATTATGTAAATATTACATACAGTATATGTTATATTTTATATTGCTACTACGGTACATTTTTAGTCTATTTTATATGTGCAATGTCCTTTCCATTCTTTGTAATTTCCCTTGTGAATCATTAAAGTTTGTCTAAGTCTAAGTCTAAGTTAGAAGCCATTTTAAGTCGGGGCATCCTCTTAAATAGATATCACCTTCCAATAAATGTTTTCTCTCTGCAGCTGAATAAATACATGCCGCTGACAGCTATTTCAGGAAATTAAGTACACAGTATTTATGCTGCTTACTGTCAAATATAGAATATAGTTATTTCATGTGCTGCTATACATGTATGGAATTCTCAAAAATAAATCTTGAACTTTAAATTTATCATTAAAGTCTCAGAATATAAGGAGTATTGTGTGTGTTTGCAAAGGCCGATTATTTCTTGTACAGTGGTACCTCAACTTGAAGTATTTTGAGGAAAGAGTTGTCTCTCAGCTAAATGTAATGTATTAAGTTGCACGCAAAAAAATTGAGTTACAAGCTTCTTTGCCATTAGTTGGAGTAGCAAATGTCTCAGTAAACCCCGTAAGATCCGACCAAAATATCTGGTCTTACTCGTTAGCATTAGCTTATAGCTAGAGATTAACATAACTTTGTTTACCAAACATGGCATGAAAGAAAGTGAGTTTAAAGGACAATGCTAATAAGAAGTGGCTGATTTCATTGAATTAAAGAACAATATAATCAAAATCGTGAGTGTGTGATTTGAGCTTATCACTGATAGTCTGCACCATACTGAAACAGAATGAGTCTGATGCCTAACAGGATGGTTAAACTTACAACTATCTAACTGGCGGAAATTTATCCATGAAAATATGGAAAAGCTGCTGATGGTGTGCTAGATGGAGAAGTAGCTCAAAGGAGATATTGAGAAGTCCACTCTCCAAGGTAAATGCTGTACATTATTATTACATTATTTCATAAAACTACTGTTGTTGTGTGTAGTACATTGTATTGTATTGTTTTTCTACGATATTTGTTATCTAAAAGTTTATCTTTCTAAAAGGCATGTTACACGTTAAAACTGTGCTCTTTAGCTGGGGCCAAGCACTTTCAATTTTTTTCAACGGGAGATGTTAATTTGAGATACAAGTGTTTTGAGTTGAGAGCTCTGTCACAGAACCAATTAAGCTTGTAAGTTGAGGTACTATTGTATTAGATCCTGTTGGACTTTTTACTGTGTTTTCCTAACGTTGTGGCAAGCGAGTGTGGGTAAAAAAACAAGTGTTGTGGAATAAAAAGTATTCCTATAAAGACACATACTGAGTCTCTCCAGGATCTCCTCATCTGTCATTTTGGACTTCTTCCTCTGGCGGTCCGTGTTACGATACATTGTGCTGGATGTGTTGTCGGGCTGGACCTGCGACTCGGGTGGCGTCACCACCTCTTGGACAGGAGTGGGAGGCTTGGGTGGGTCCATGACTGAGCGTGTGTAGATCTGCAAGAGCATTTGTAAGAGTTGAAGTCACGGCGACGTTACATTGCGCTGGAAATTACTACAACTCACAGATTTGGTGTGCTCAGGTCGAGGCGCAATGACCGGTGGAAGTTCATCGTCGTCATCGTCTTCATCTTCCTCCTCCTCCTCTTCTTCCTCTTCCTCCTCATCCTCCTCTTCTGACACAGGCGGCGCGATGGGGGGTTCTGAAGTTGATGTTTTGGCACCCTGCAGGATGGACATAAGTGATGTTGCAATACCACTATTAGTAGCAGGGCAGTGTAACCTCAACCAGGACATGTGACACATCTCACAAAAGTAAACGCGCCTCTCAGTATTATAGCAATGAACCTTGGATCCAACTTAGTAGTAGTCAGTGTGCAGGAAATATATACTTCTACACAATCTGAACACTGACTACTCTAAAAGCAGTGATTCTCAATTGGTGGGTGGCGAGCAAAAAGTGGGTCACAACTCGTTGCCTGGTAGAGATGTGACGTTCCCAAACGAGTCAAGTCTTTTAAACAGTTCTTTACAGGGAATGATGAGAACTCATTTACTGTAGGTCTGGGTGTTATGGCCTATAATCCATTCAATAATATTCATAATAAAAAGTTAATATATATTCATAAACTGTATACTGTATTCAGAACAGTCCAAACGTGTGGACACACTTTCTTCTCATTCAATGTGTTTTTATTTTTATTTTGACTGACTGTTTACATTGTAGATAGTCACTGAAGGCATCAAAACTATGAATAGTTTATGAAGGGACGGCGTGGCGCAGTGGGAGAGTGGCCGTGCGCAACCCGAGGGCCCCTGGTTCAAATCCCACCTAGTACCAACCTCGTCACGTCCGTTGTGTCCTGAGCAAGACACTTCACCCTTGCTCCTGATGGGTGCTGGTTGGTGCCTTGCATGGCAGCTCCCTCCATCAGTGTGTGAATGTGTGTGTGAATGGGTAAATGTGGAAG
The DNA here is from genome assembly GCF_033978795.1 of Nerophis ophidion. Lineage (NCBI taxonomy): Eukaryota > Metazoa > Chordata > Actinopteri > Syngnathiformes > Syngnathidae > Nerophis > Nerophis ophidion. The sequence goes on from NC_084614.1 coordinate 53,644,888, forward strand.
TAGTGTCGAAGCGCTTTGAGTACCTTGAAGGTAGAAAAGCGCTATACAAGTACAGCCCATTTATCATTTAATGAAAACATGTGGAGTTATGTACTTAGCAAAAAAGGTGATATAACTAAAAACATGTTTTATACCCCAGTTTCTTCAAAATAGCCTTGCACACTCTTGGCATTCTCTCGATGAGCTTTAAGCACACATGTGAAGTGAAAACCACTTCAGGTGACTACCTCTGGAATCTCATGGAGAGAATGCCAAGAGTGTGCAAATAAGTAATCAGAGCAAAGGGTGGCTATTTAAAAACATAGAATTTAAAACATGTTTTTAGTTTCTTTACCTTTTTTTGTTAAGTACATAACTCCACATGTGTTCATTCATAGTTTTGGTGCCTTCAGTGACAATCTACAACAGGGGTGTCAAAGTCAAATACAGAGTGGGCCGAAATGTAAAACTGAACAAAGCCGTGGGCCGAGGTTGAACCAATTAACCTTTTAATAGGGACCCAAACAAGTTTTGCATTGAATATTGAACAAGCAAGGCTTATATAACTTTATAGTGACATGCAAAATCGAGTTTCAAATAATAATAATAAAAAAATATCAATGGCATATCAAATAAAATTTAAATAAAAATTGAATGCCTATTTTCGGCGGTGGGGTTGAGGTGAACGGGGTTTGGTGATAGCGGGGGTGTATATTGTAGCGTCCCGGAAGAGTTAGTGCTGCAAGGCGTTCTGGGTATTTGTTCTGTTGTGTTTATGTTGTTTATGATGTTCTCCCGAAATGTGTCATTCTTGTTTGGTGTGGGTTCACAGTGTGGCGCATATTTGTAACAGTGTTAAAGTTATTCATACGGCCACCCTCAGGGTGACCTGTACGGCTGTTGACCAAGTTTGCCTTGCATTCACTTGTGTGTGTGTATAAGCCGCATATATTATGTGACTGGGCCGGCACGCTGTTTGTATAGAGGAAAAGCGGACGTGAAGACAGGTTGTAGAGAACGCCAAAGGCAGTGCCTTTAAGGCCCACTCCAAATATTGTTGTCCGGGATGAAATTCGGGAGGGGCACTGAACTTCAGGCGTCTCCCGGGAAAATCGAGAGGGTTGGCAAGTAAGAGTGTTAGCGGTGAATGCGGTGTTACAGCGGCGGGCCAGCTCTAATGTTAATTTGATATTGCCTCAAGGGCCAAGTGAAATTACACCGCGGGCCAGAGTTTGACACCCATGATCTACAATGTAAATAGTCAGTCAAAATAATAACAAAAACACATTAAATGAGAAGGTGTGTCCCCTTTTTGTGCCTGCACCGTATATAATTGTAGTTGTTGTATTATTCTTTCTCTAAACTCTTACTAATCTGCTTGATAATGCTATCTGCTAATTTCCAGTTATTAGCTGGTTACTCTCGGCTGTAATTTGTTCTGCTGTTTGGCTACTATACATTCAATCGAGCTTAACGGTTAGCACAGCTTCTTGTTATTGGTGTGTTGCATGTTTAGCTATTCTTTCAGGCTCCCAGTGATAGTATACTTGAAAAAATGTGTTTGTTACAGCCTGTTGCTGCTCGTCACCCTCAATTTTATTCGTATTACCACGATTATCACCATAGGACAATGAAAGTAAAATCTCTGTCGTAGGCCAAATCTATATACAGTCATCCCTCGTTACAGGAAGCTTCAAATATCGCAGCTACAATCGCAAGTTGACCAACTGCTGACAAAACATGATCTTGATCTTCAACTCCTGTCTAATCAATAACAACACCACATTGGTACGACGTCAAAAGACAACAGCGGCACGAAGCATCGGACATTTGGCGCGGCACTTAAGGCTAACAGCAGCAAAGTAGAGATGAACTTTCTTGATTCAAGAGAACACAGGACATGCATCGCTAACGGATGATATGCTAACAAGTAATAACAAAGCTAATGATTGTTGGTGCGGCTTACAACCGTGGTTTCAGCAATCAAAGCGCAGTTGTAATTTAGAGGAATTATCCAGCATGTATTTCCACGTCGTAGCTGTGTCGTAGTGGCCGGGTGAGGGCCATAGCAATGGCGCCTGGAGGATCTGCACTCAAGATGGTAAACTATTTCTTAATGCTTTTAATAATAATCCTACTTTGCGGAAATTAGTTTATCCCAAATTAGTTCAATCGTATATCTAATTCAGTTTCATTACGAGCCTTTCTTACACACTCATCTCAACAGTTTTTAATATCGTACAAAAGTTGTTTGATTTCAGGATTTGAAATAAAACAAAGACATTTGTGAAGTTTATTTTGTAATTACAGTGTAAACCTGTAGTGTACACATTTTAACCTTTTGCTAGTTTTCAAATTTTATGGAATACATATTTTTATTATTATTTGTAAACAATAACTGGATAACTTGTTATTCATGAGCATTGATTTATCATTATTATTTATGTGTATATTTATGTTACAGATTGAAAACAGGTAACGAACAAAAGTATTCGTAATAATTGTGAAATTGAGTTTTGCACATGTTGAACTTTGTGTGACATTGTAAATATGTGCTGTATTATTGTGTTTCCATGTTTGAAATCAACATAAACATAACGTTCATCAAAATTATAAAAAAATATTTCACTATGTATGTAGTGATGTCGAATTTGGGTAGCTGCTTGTCATTAAGGGGTGATGGTGGGTCTTGCAGCCCAACTATTGTATTTTACAGAGTACAAGCCTCTACTTTTTCCTTACACTTTGAACCCTGCTGCTTTTAGAACGATGCAGCTAATTTATGGATTTTTCTTCACTAATGGGCATTTTGTTTTGTGTACAACAGTTTTCATAGAACACAAAGACACTGAAAAAGTGTTATTGTTTGTGCTATGCGGCATCTTTTAGGACAAGTTTGCTAACTGCAAGTGCTGCAGGTTAAAATTGTACTTCCCATTTCGTTCGACGAACCGGAAGTATTCGTCAATAGCATATCTGCTTAAAAGGATTCTTAATTCATCACTCCGAGCAACGGCTGTAAGGTTTACAATATAACTAAAACAATACATACTTACAAAACTGTCCCATGTGTGATGTCTGTAGGAGGGTTTTCTTGCATAATTGTACATGCTATCGTAACGTAATCCAGCTAGTGTTGTTGGCATTAGCAAAAATACTACATGTTAGTATTAATAACTTACAATGAAAATATTTTTATATTATTTGAGTTTCCTAAATTGACCGAAACATCACTGTGGAGTTATTAAGTCTATTGAGCTGATTGGAGAACTAGCTTCCGCAGCGAGTGGGTCCATGGCGATAACTTCTGTTTTGTTTGATCTGCCGTTTTACTGTCTTGTTGCAGGGACTTTTTGGAAACAATTAAGGTATGTAAATACATTTTACAAAATCTTCCATACCTGTATATATCTGCAACTTATGCAACTAAAAAAATACTTATACCTTCTCAAATTTGGTGAGTGTGGCTCAAACACCGGTGTTTTCTATAGCCCGGAAAATAAGGTAGTTGAGAACCACTGCTTTAAAATACTGTATGTACACGTTTAAAAGTGTTGCCCTTGAGAATTAAAAAAAAAAAGTTAATCAAAATGGTTGCTGACATCCTGTTTTGAAACACGCGGTCAGAAAATGACCATTTGTGAGGAACAATTGTGCTAAAAAGATACACAGCTTTTATCAGAGAAGAGGGGTTGGGTTCTGTGTGCCAAGAACCAAAGATGAGAATGCATTTTCAAAGAGGGAACACACTGCTTTATGTTTCAGTAGTGAAGCAAACATGCAACATCCCAGTGAATTTCAAAGCGTAGATAAGCCGCAGACATCCTGGATATGCACCATACCATTTCAAAACTTCCACTATATTCAGTCGGATGCACCATACCATTTCAAAACTTCCACTATATTCAGTCTGCCTAACACTGAGGATTTGTTTCCAACATCCAAAAGTCAGTTTGGCTTGGATCGTACTCCTCTTATGGAATGGAAACATCCACTTACAGTCTTGTCATGCAGAAATGAAGCAGTGCAGCTTAGTTCTGGTGATTAAACAAGAAAGAAAGACCCGGTCTTTTCCTACCTAACAGGTCTGTGACCTATTTGGAGAAGGATTGGGTCAAGAGTGCAGAGACTGGCTACTTGCAAGTAGCAAAATGTTTTTTTTTTTAGTCTTTACCATGCGGTTATGTTGCCAATCGTGATGATGTTATAAGGGAGAGTTCATGAGCTCGGACATGCAGTTTGAAAGTTATCACAACCCTTCTGCCACCACCATCACCACCATGAGATGACATCATTATACGCAAAACTAGAATAAAGTAAAGTAAATCAAAAAGAAAATATCTCCTTGCAAGTATTTGCACTGGGCCTAATTGAGATCCAATAACTGACGCTAGAGATGCTGAATAGTAATATGGAGGAGTTACCTTGTCAAATAATGCGCTGCAGGTTCTAAGGCTGACCGGTGGCCCAGATGACAGCAGTCGATTCTGAATGTGAAGGTTAAAAATGGGAGGATTTTACTCAAAAATAAACCCACACATTGTTGAAGACTTGAGCGGACTTCAGGGGAAGGAATGTTGGGGCGGGGGGTTCCACTACGAAGGGGTGGTCATCAGGTCCTTGTGGCTGAATAAAGAGCTCTCGCGATAAAAGTGAAGGTCTTAGATTTAACACTTAACCTGTGCTTGGATGCACGAATGAATACATTCCCCACTGCACTCATAATGACTGTCTGAGGGTGATCATGCAATTTCTTGCATTTTCACAAGAAATACAATATTTTAGTAAGTTTACTTCAAGGGGAACTGCACTTTTTTGAAATGTTGCCTATCATTCACAATCCTTATGTAAGACAAGAACACACTTTTTTTTTTAATGCATGAACTAGTAAATAAATGCGAGCAATGGCACCTATGGGAGTCGCTCTGCCTATTAAACGGTTAAAAAAAAAGGACCATCAAGGTTTTATATAGACACTAAGTATATTCATAACATGTCATATTTACGTATTTCGCTCATTTTAAGTATACGGTGGCTCATTCATTTCAAAAACGCATCGCAACATTCGCTTTTTCCTTCAACAACATCACTGATTATTACTCATGTAAAATTCATGAGAGCCAACAAACATAATAAAACATCACTTACTGTACAAGGTCTGCTCTCACAGGGATGCCGACGGTTAAGACGGTTCATATATATTTCTGTTTGGATGAAGAACTACTCATAATGTTTGCAAAGAAAAAAGGGGAGTGGAACTAAGCGTCTTATCAGGTCTTTTTCGCCACAACCGGGTGTAAATTGGCTGTCAAAGTTGACCAACTACTTAGTTTATGTCCACATCATTTTATTTTTAAGGCGAGAGGCATGATTTATAATCTATAATACACTTTAACTAGCTCCAAGGCGAGAAAGCAGCTCATTAGTCAATACAGCAGCATAAGGAACTTGCCTCTCTCTGATCAATGCACCGCTAAATGTAGGTCCTTAGCGTTAGTGCTTATAATAACAATATAGTTATTACTTCGTTAATATTCAGGTCAAATGTAAACTGAGTATTGTTGGCGGTTTTTTTAGATGTTTTTATTGGGTTTTATGGTCGAAATAGACACAATAGACGTCATTGCTCCCATTGGCTCCATTTTAAGAGGACTTTTATTTAAGATTCCAGAATGCATTTTAAAAAAAGACAAACGTGTTCTTGTCTCTCATAAGGATTGTGAATTATAGGCAACATTCCAAAACTGTGCATATCCCCTTTAAGGTACTGTTTACTCAAACAATTTAAATACATTTCTGACACAGTTCACTGGACGAATATTAATACTTATTTGATGTTATCATTGTTAGCTCTGCCACACCTCACCGCATGACAATACATTATGAAACCTGCACAAAAGGCTAGGAATATAGTATTTTATTCGACATGAAGCAGACCTACTAAATAACATTATTGTATTGCATGGTATTGGACATGCCTAATGTTGCTACTGTGTATATATTCCACTTGAATGTGTGCAAATATTCATATTGAGCGTGACAACACAAAATCGCAGCAGAAGAGAAAAGTTTTCAAAGTAAAACAAGACTGAATGATAGTTTTGCCTGCTGGGCACACTGAGGTCATAGATGGGCGATGGCACAAGTTAATAGCAAAGTCCCGTCTGCAGGGCTCAGAATCAGTGGACAGTCTGAGACGCCCTCCAATACTCTCTCACACGCAACCTTTTCGCCTCACTGCCACCCTTGCTGGCCCTTCGCTGGCACTGTCCAAGCAAAAAAAAAAAAAAAAAAACCTGCATGATCCCAGCGCGGTTGGCCCAGGGCAGAGAATCCCCCTCGACCCCCTGCCAGACTCGGGATTGCATTTCTTCACCCGGCTGAGCGTGTGTGCAGGGCAAGGCATTAAAAGCATAGATTACTCTGGTCAAAGCCAGGAATGAGGTCAGCGTAGCGGGAGTCCTCCTCAGTGCAGTCAAGCCTCCACTGAAGCTCGTCAATTGTTTGTATTACAAATCTAGTTCAAGTAAGATTGAAAAAAATTAACAGCGGGCTCTTGTTTGAGCACACATGCAACTGGAATGGCTTAGGGGGAAAGCACAGTAAAGGTTTCTTGGGAGGAATTTACACATTTTGTCCATTAAGGGGAAGCAATACAAACAATTTAAAAACTTACCTCTCCGACTTATACAGTGTTGTAGAAATACATTCTTCCCATCAAGACTTAGGGCCTGGTTTACTAAGATCTAAATACCTCACATTAAACAGCGTGTGCAATCTATGAAATAACGTGTACTATTAGTGGGCGTGTTCCGTGTGATCTACTAAGACTGTGTGCAATTGAAAATTGGTGCAGATCGCCTTATTCAAATGAGGATTTTGCGTGTACCATATGGGGCATCACCACAGAAACACTCTCATTTACTGCACATTCATCTCATCATGCTCCAACCTGTGGCGTTTTGCTATGATTTTAAACACGCAGGAGACATGAAACACTTTTTATGGGTATCTTAGCAGCATTCATACAGTGCATCTACATTGACACCACTTTTTTTCTTTTTTTACCGCTTAGGTGCATGGGAGAGAGGCTGCATTTATGTGCTCACACTTCAAAAAGTGTTTTTTTCATATAATACATACGTATATATATATATTATGTATTCTATGTGAAAAAACGAACATAATTTATACACTAAAACGCAGCCCCTTAAGTCATCCAGCAGTTACTAAATAATATAAAATGATGTTGCTGAATAGACGATGTGTCTAATATTTTTTATTTCTGACCGTCAAAATATATTGAAACGTACACGTAAGACGGAGGATTCTCTGTCCATCATGTGTTTTTCTCACAGCCCTGTGCGAAACTGTGTCAGTGTGTGCGTCCTTTTCAAATATGCTAAATAAAAAACCAAATAGGACTCCTAAAACGGTGATAAAGCGTTGATAAATCACATTGTGTGTGCTGAATTTGCATTTTCTCTTCCCGGCATTGTGGGAGTTTTGATGATAAGCATATATTTTGCATATTAATGAAGATGGAGACGCAAAATAGATAGCACCCCTTATTCTGCTAACTTAAGAAACTTTGTGTGTGCTATCAAGTTTGCATGTGTTTTAGTAAAAGCAAACATTTAGTAAATCAGGCCTCTACTGTCTTTCACTTACTTATTTACAACTTACAAAAGTACTGTCTTACAACTGTACAATCATAATAAGGAGAAAGCAAAAATAGTGCGGAACTAAGAAAATAAGACTCACCAGAGTGTTTGCTGCTATGTAACCATGTGCGGACTTGTCTGAAACAGAAATATGCTCTCATTAGAATGAGATCTTAAAGGTTCTTAATAGTGCATATTGTGGGTATTAGTGTATATACTGTACCTCCTGAGGTGAAGCTCATGTACTTCTGGTTGTTGACGGTCTCTTTGGAGTCGTAGAACTTGAGGACGTCCAATACGGCTTGTGGGTTTTTCTTCTGCTCCAGTTTGGTGATGTTGGAGGTCTGTAGAAGCCGCGCCCATTGCTCTGGGATCCCCTGCAAGGCCACAGAAGGGTCAAATTTAAAATGTTTGTACTTTAAGCTCTAATTTTTACTTAAAAATGCCATAACATTTCCCAAATATTTTATCTACACCGCAGCAACTCTCTATGGATACTGCATTAGCTACCATACTATACAATAATTATAATGTATATCTGTGGTGGGCGTGGCCTGCGCACCTACAGCGAAGCGGGGTATGGCAGTACCGGCTTCGACAGGTGAGTGGATGACACAGCTGAAAGTGTTTGTCTAATCACCTGTCGCTCTGTTAAAGGCGGCAGTTGGGAAGGAGAAGTTGTTGGAGTTGGAGCACACGCGAGAGACACAACACAAACAATTATTGCTGAAAAGCACGGAAGAGACTTTTATTGAAAAAAATAAAACAGTGTTGTAACCCTGAGCCGGATTCCTGTCAGCATGTTTGGTGGTCCGAGGAACCCTGAGGAGGGAAACCTCCACAATATCAAAATGTTGTCTTTACAATTAAAAATAATAACGTTGGAATGGCTTCTGTCGGAAAAGTGTTTATCCATTAATATTATTTTTGTGCCGGTGGTTTGCAGTTTTTAAGTATCATTACAGTGTATTATGACACATAAGCACGACTACTTCCTTTACAGGCAAATCTATTCAGGAAAAAAACTTAAATAGCTTTGGGCAATGGAAGAAATTAGACTTTCAGACTTTTTTAATCCACCCAAAAAATTGTATCATTGTGCAAAGCAGCCCCATAAAATTGTAATGACTGGGTCGGAGCATAACAAAGAAATAAATAATTAATCAATCATCATCAATCAATGTTTATTTATATAGCCCTAAATCACAAATTTCTCCATGGACTGTACAAACCATTACGACTACGACATCCTCGGAAGAACCCACATAAGGGCAAGGAAAACTCCCACTCAGTGGGCAGGGAGAATTCACACCCAGTGGGACGCCAGTGACAATGATGACTATGAGAAACCTTGGAGAGGACCTCAAATGTGGGCAACCCCCCCCCACCCCCCCTCTAGGGACCGAAAGCAATGGATGTCGAGCGGGTCTTACATGATACTGTGAAAGTTCAATCCATAGTGGTTCCAACACAGCCGCGAGAGTTCAGTTCAAAGCGGATCCATGACAGCAGCGAGAGAACCGTCCAAAGGAAACCATCCCAAATAATGAAGTATTTGTTATTATTTTTGTGTTAAAAAATGACATAGTATTATTATTTGTAGTTTTATTGGGATTGTTACTACTAATGTTTAATATTGTTATGTAGATAGCTGGAAAGATAGATGAACTTTATTAATCTTCTAAAAGAGGAAAATCATTTGCCTTAGCGGTACAGTAAGATTGTAGAAAATCCATCTAACTTAAACGTGATATATTCTGAGATAGGCTCCAGCACCCAACGCGACCCCGAAAAGGACAAGTGGTAGAAAATGGGAAAATTGATATTTAAACATATTTAACCCGCTTAATCAATCATGGGTTTGGCCTTTTTCTCTTTCTGATCAAAAATGTCCAAACTGTTTCCACTTACAGATTAATGTTAAAATGCAGTTCTATGGCGGGCTTGCACACCAGCGCGAGGCAGTTGTGGTTGAAAACCATAATCAACAATTATTTAATTCAGGCCCCATGGCAATTTTTTTTACAAAATGTAACAACTAATTTTGGCAAATATATTTATTTTTTGTTAACCTGTTCCCTTAAACCAGGGGTCTCAGACACGCGGCTCGCGGGCCAATTGCGGCCAGCGAGATGTTATTTTGCGGCCCCCACCTTAATATGAAAGTTTAATGTTAGGGCGGCCCGCAAGTGTTATATGAATGGCGATGGACAGCCTTGTGTTATTTGGGTCCAAAATGGCACTTTCAACATTCTGGGTTGCCTACCCCTGCGTTAGTGGAAAAGCGGCAAATGAGTGAAAGCGACAGACAAGTTGCCATGGAGACGAGGGTTTTCTTACGTGCTTGGCTGCAGTCACACCTCGACACCTGTCCGTCAGTAATAACAGTCCCCGAGAACCTGGACCAATTCAAATCGTTATGTTGTTTTTTATTGTGTAATTGGCATTGCCTCACACGATGAACACTACATATATTTTTATATGACGCCGGATAACACTCCGGGAGCGGTCACTTTTTTGCGCTCGCTATCCCAGTACTTTCGCGGCTATTATCCGCCGACCGCCGTGTTGCTGGAGGGAGGAAAAGCGGAACGACACACATTGCGGAATTAACATTATTCTCCGTGCGTCGGCTAAATACTAATATGTTAATATATTTACATATTTGCATAGAGAAAGTTGCGTTGCATAAGGGATACAATTTGAAACGTCATTATACAACTAGACATGCCTAAGAGTATGCAAAGATTTTTTTAAGAAATAATTTCTTGCGGCCCAGCCTCACCAAGACTCTGCATCCAGTGGCCCCCAGGTAAATTGAGTTTGAGACCCTGGCTTAAACCAAGGATGTCAAACTAATTTTAGCTCAGGGAGGAAAATCTATTCCCTCGCGGGCTGAACTGGTAAAATCAAGGCATTACTGCTGCCATCTGCTGCCAGCCGGCAGCCACAACAAAGCAGCCGATTGCTTTCACCTGCGCTGATTGGAGTAGCAGCAGCCAATCCCGAGGGCTCTCAAAGTCAGCTGACACATCATCTTTAAGCTCTGTCATGTTTGACGTAGGTTACACTTGAATTGCTATTGTAACGTCCAGTGGACACATTTACAACAGCAGTTTCTTTCATTTAAAAAAATGCTGCTTATTTTTATATTTAGCACACTAAATATAAAACCTGTTCGCAGGCCTGGTATGCCCCGCAGGCCGTACATTTGACTTGCCTGCCTTAAACCACTATTGTTGTTGTTGGTAGGGCTGCACGATTTTAAAAAAAAGATCTACCTATAATTGCAATGTTTTTCTCCAAAATTGCAATCTCGAAACAATTTACGATTTTTATCTTTTATACATAATAATGCATAAAACTGCGAAAATAACAAATGAAGGACAACATGTTACTTTTAGAAAGTCAACCAACACATTCTTGTCTCAATGTGCCACACATTAGAACAAAATGCAATAATTTACATTTTTAGGACGGACTCAAGAGATTTTGTCTACGTCATGCTCATAAACTAAACAAAATCATCAATAAAAATGATAAAATATTTATAATGTAATGTAATCATTATATATAAAAAAATATTGCAAAAAAACATTTAAAAGGTTATAAACTTTTTATTCTCATTACTGTAGAATTTTTTACCATTGTACTGTAATTGGAAGGTAAATACATTTGTTATCCTTTAATAAATAGACATATCAAAAATGTGTCATTTCCATAAGCAAATATGTAACTTAAATAAATACTGAACATCTTAAAGTGCATTTTTTTAACAAGTAAAAAAAAAGTAGGTCGGCTGTTGTCTTTTTGTTTATTGCCATCACATGATGACGGCATTCTCGCTTGTTGGTCCGTGTTGATGGGCTAATATTGCCCATCCGATTTGAAGCTGAAATATTACCAAAAAAGGGACATTTGACTTTGGATTCGTATTGTTTGCTCCTCATTTTTGTTACTTTGTGGCGAGTAGGGAGTCTGTCTGTCCGCGCTTCCTGTGTTTGTAAGCTGGCGTCTTCCACATCCAAGACAAAGATTGGGCTTGACTGAAAAGAGGGCTTAATGTGGTCAGTTAATTCTACTGTTTGATGAACGCACTCATGTGCTGATAGCGATGCACAGAGTGAGACTTCTTTCTCCCAGTTTGAAGCAAGAGAGGAACAAAGGCGAGGCTCAACAATTCTGAACATGTCTGTCACTCAAATGCCGGCGAATGCGGCGGAAAAAAACAAAAACAAAATATTTGCATCTTGCGGTAACGTAATCGCATTAATTAAATCCTTGATGTCGATTCAATGTCGATTAATCGTGCGGCCCTAGTTGGTGGTGTCCTTATTTTGGGTGAGTTTAAAAAGCCTTCATTTGGAGCCGGTGACAGACAGCACTTGTGTTCAACTCGCGCAGTTTTAAGGTTGATTGTAAAAAAGTAGACTATCAAAGCGAGTGTTCCTAAAGCCACACAGAGCACCGCTATCTTGCACTGACGTCATGTCGATAGGTTTTAATTAGGGCGTAACGCAAAAATACTGAGTTAACAAAAGCTTTCTTTAATGGACTTATTTTCTTAATCGCGCCATTAACATCTGTCCTGTGTCACCCTCAGCCCATACTGTAGCTGCTGCGTTCTGTCTGATGTTGAGTCACAGGAACGAACAGAGAGCAGAAATGGAAAAACAAAAATGTACTTTGAAATTTGGCTCGGAAGCCCTATCAGATTCCTTTTAGGGTTGTTAATGATAAACCGATGCAATTGGATATGCGATTCGAGAAGTGGCCAGTTCGGCTAAATCGTTTACAGCCCCCTCAATCGATAAGATTTAGCCGTGAATCATTAGGTTAATCTGAAGCTGTATTTTTATTTTTATTTAACAAGCATGGTGGACCAGGTGTTAGTGCATGTGCCTCACAATACAAAGGTTCTGAGTCCAATCCCGAGCTTTCTGTGCGGAGTTTGTATGTTTTCCCCGTGACTGCGTTGGGTTGTCTCCGGGTGCTCCGGCTTCCTCCCACCTCCAAAAACATGCACCTGGGGATAGGTTGATTGGTAACACTAAATTGGTCCTAGTGTGTGAATGTGAGTGTGAATGTGTTCTGTGTATTTGTGTTGGCCCTGCGATGAGGTGACTTGTCCAGGGTATACCTTGCCTTCCGCCCGAATGCAGCTGAGATAGGCTCCACACTGCAAAAACTGAAATCTAAGTAAGATTAAGTATCTCAAAAAGGGGTGATATTTGCTTATTTTCTGTCTGATAAGATCATTCTTCTCACTAAGCATATTTTATGTTAGAGTGTTTTACTTGTTTTAAGGGTTTTGGTCCTAAATGATCTCAGTGAAATATTGCAGCTTGTTGCTGAAAATTTATGATCTATATTGAGTAAAACATGCTTGAAACTAGAATATCAACTGTTGCAAAGCTGTGTGATCAACACTCAAAAGTATAAAACTACTCTTTTAAAGTAATAATTTCTTACTTCAAACATGAAAAAAAATTCATGATCCTAGCGCATATCATTATGTCAAGATAATGGCAACAGCATTTACTTAATTTAAGAATATTTTTCAAAATATTGAGCAAAAATGTCCCTTTTTTTTCTACAAAGAAAAGTGCTTTTGTTATTAGTGAGAATATACCTTTTTAAGGTATTTTTTGGTTCATTGAGGTTAGCCAATTTTTTCTTGTTTTGGAAAGTTTTGAGAAGCCAAATTTTCTTGTTCTATTGGCAGATAATTTAGCTTTGTTCAAATAAAATACCCCGAATTTGTGTATTTTTTTTCTTGTGTTGGAACACTGACTTCGCTTCCCCTGACCCCGAAAGGGACAAGCAGTAGAAAATGGATGGGTGGAAACATATTTTTATTGTCATTTATTATTCATTTAGGTAAAATGTATTAATTTCAGCACTGCAAAATTGTATGTAAATATATTTTTTGTCAGTTTTGTGAGTCCCTTTATTTGCAGGTTATTTGATTAGTATCTATTTATGTAACGAGCGTGACCTAAGCCTCGATAACAATATGTGTGATTAACACAGGGTTCATTTTAATTGACAAGGTTTGTCCTATTAAACTGGAAGTAGGTTAAATCTAATTATTGAGTAAGATAAAAAAAAAAAAAAAGAGTAAGGTTACTAATTCAGTGTAATATTTGAGTGGACCCGGGCCTCTCAGTAGCGGAAAAGTTGGGGCCCGAGGTGAAAAAGGTTGAGAACTCCTGCTGTAGAAGATATTTGAATGCAGCTTTCAAAACAGCACCGGAACTCAACTGGAACCTTTTATCAGATGACCTCATGGAACTTCCTCATGGAAGTGTGATGTTTCGAAATGTGCATCAGCTGCTGTTTTGTTCAAGTGAAATAAGACACTCACTGTGAATTCTCCTGTTACTGCGTCAAAGCCAACATGGATGGTGTGTTCAAAGTCGGAGGGGAGGGATATCTCTGGACGCTCCTTCTCCTTCTTCTTGTTTGCTAAACAACATCATGAACATGAGCCAGTTAATAATTCTTTTACACATATTTTGTGGTAGAAGTGAAGCAAAGAGCGGTGACATGCGCCATTAGGAACTCACTCTTATCTCCTCCAGGGAAGATGGAGCGCAGGCGCACCTTCTTGATTTTCTCTTCGGGAGCCATTGGAAGCGGTTTAGAGGCAGGATTCACTGATGAAGAGTCTCGGGAACTACTGTTCATTCTCAAGGGAGGGGCTGGTGGTTTCTCTTCAATATCGACACTATCAGACATCTTTAGTAGCACTCACAACGTCCTGGAAGAGAGACAGAAAGGTTTTGGCATAACATAGTGTATCGTGGAGCGAGTCGCCTCAACAGATCAACAGCACTTCCTGTTTCTTATGTTGTGACACACACCAAATGGTGTTAAAGTCCGTTCATGGCAGCGTGCTACACTTGGGAGTTCCTTCTCTACTCGACCGATTTCTGAGGCAGCACAATTGGGGTAATGTTACTGTCATGTCAGCCCCATCATACTGTATTCAGATCCTTGTAGCAGTAGTTTGGCCTATTTTAAGCCTTCTAACAGCAGGAATGTTGTTTCCACAGCGTTTGCCATGATGCTCCTGCAAAGCTGATTTGTTGTTTTTGCATTAAAATGTCCCACATCTGACAACCTGTACCAAAGTTCCGCCATTAAGGATTCCCAAACATCCGAGCACACGGCCTCCTCCGCTGCCTCGCCCTGAGGCCAAGCCCATCATGTGATGTGCAGCACGACTGGCCCAGAAAAGCTGGCCAGCATGGCCGACCTACATTAGCAAACAAAAGCCAACCCTGAGTTCTTGACACAGCGTACAAGTCGCCTTCATAGTGACCTAAAAATATTTTTCCTGTCCCTGCAGCCCTAAACAAAGTGGCTGTATTTCCAAAAGAACTGGTGAATAAGCCTGTGACAAAATGATAATTTAAGATTAACCAGATTACTAACACAAACAATAACTGTCCTATTCTTTCTGTTGCCTCATTTTTTAAAAACAGAAAACAAATTACACAGTCCATCTCCAATTTACAGTATACTATACCGTTTCCAAAACAACTATTTCCAGTTAAGTAAGTAAATAAAAATCATCTCCAAACTATGACTATCAAAAAAATTGTAACGGTCAAGGAAACATTCTAAACTTCAGTCTTTCCCATACATAAATTTATTTGTGGCAGTCCACCAGGAATACATTTAGGCTGCCACATGTACATTTTTTCCTCGCCTATAAACACATTCAAATATCGGTGAATGTAGCTTATCATTACAACTAGTCTGCATTGTAACTCTGTTTATTAACACACATTTTACGCACCAGGACTGCCAGAGAATAAGAAGACATAGCAGGGAGGATCAGTGTTGTCAATTTATTGTCTTTGTCATTATATTTAGCAAATATTTTGACATTTTTAAAATGTTTTTTTGGTTGGGTATTTTTCCCCCCAAAAAAGAAAAAAAAGAAAGTTAATGTGTATATCCAGCAAGTTTTTCTGGTCTTATTGGAAATGTTTGGATACTCTTACACAGGCATGTATATTCTTAAGATTGTATCGATATTTCTTATTGATACCAGTATTCATCCATACTCTTATCGGTATTATATGTGGTTTAATGGTTTAAATTACATGTGAAAAAAGCATTTATATTACCATTTTATTACCATACGAGGTTGTTTACCAGCAACATCTATGAACGTCTTACAGCAGTATCAACACCTGCTTTAAATCTTAAACAAGTCAACTTTGTTTGGAGTGCAAGGTGCAATGCAGTTTTTATGTCATCATCTTGTTAAGACCACACGGATCCAACACTGTGTTTCTATTTATTAAAATTACACTCAGCTGGTAATAATATTTATGTATGGTATTCACGTGCAGAGCACAGACCTTTTTCATGATACATCAGACATAAATCAATACAATTAATTAGCATTATAGGTGGTTGTGCATTAAAGGTGTCTTGATGCCACGCAAATGGAGTAACATCAGATGGCAACTATAGACCTGTTAACGAAATTTTTCACTTTTTTAAGTGGATAAAAATGTGCCTGTAGATTACTGGTATCAATCTGTCTGGTAGGACAGTTGATTACACATTCATTTCAAAGTGACTTACTAGCGTGCATGACTTGAGGAACTGTTGGGGAGGAAATATTGTTGTGTAACTAACTTTTGTGTTACAAACTTTTGCTTCTTGTGTGTGATTATTCGAAGCTGATTATCAGATCCTTACCATGTATTTTTTTAAGCATAGCAGCGGCACCTTAGGTGAATGTGAGCGTGATGCAGATCAGATGTTTTCTTGCCAGTCTAAACACTCCAAAGTGCTTCAAATCTGATGTTTTCGCATGAGATTCAGGCCACATCAGGATGTTGTCCAAATCCCATTGGAATCTGGTCTTTTCAAATGTAACTTTAGTCTAAACGCAATGTTACCGTGTGTGACTTTTTCGTCGTGCGAACAACATCACAACATCCGGTTTTGGTGAGCAAAGTCTTCTTTAGATGTCTGAATTTTCGGTGCATCACTACTCAATTGTGCGCAAATAATAGGCTATATGTAATATATGAATATATATATTGATTCCAAAGAAATAGCGATTGTTGAAAGACCATAATTTGACGCTCTAGCGTATTTGCTTACATGTCAGTACATTGCGTGAGTTGTTTACAAAAGTGAGTTGAAAAATAAAGCTAACGTAGTTTTACGTTGATGTCTGTGTTGCCTCTACCTAATAGCCATAAGAAGATTAGTACCCTCTTAAAAAAATAAATAAATAAATGATAAATGGGTTGTACTTGTATAGTGCTTTTCTACCTTCAAGGTACTCAAAGCGCTTTGACACTACTTCCACATTTACCCTTTCACACACATTCACACACTGATGGAGGGAGCTGCCATGTAAGGCGCTAACCAGCACCCATCAGGAGCAAGGATGAAGTGTTTTGCTCAGGACACAATGGACGTGACGAGGTTGGTACTAGGTGGGGATTGAACCAGGGACCCTGGGGTTGCGCACAGCCACTCTCCCGCTGCGCCACGCAGCACCTTAAAATCTTAAAAATATACTACGTTATAAACATTATATTACTTTTAAATGTATTATCACGTATAAAAAAACACTAAATTTTAAGGTGTGGCAAATTGTATTTTATTTTGTAGTAGTAGAGACTACCTTGTTCATTTACGGACTCGGTCAACTTCCTTTGTTTTCACTTTAAGTGACGTCGAGGCCACATTGGGCCACATCGGCGCCTCATTGGTGCCTGTGCACCTTTACACTGGAGTCTGATAAAGTTCACATTTTACAAGTAGTGTAAAAAGTCAGCTGGAAAAAAATCAGATTTCGAAACGTAGTCTGTCATAATTATGACGGTCAGCTGGATACAAAAAATACAGATAGCCGTATAACTTGTCCAGAATCTTAACGGTCCTAGATCGATCCAACTAGGAATCAGTACTTGGTATACATCCCAACTCTTACATGATGCAAGTATTGTTCTTCTCAACAAGCAGCGTGTCCTGCAGTGAACGCTACACCAATCACAAAAAGAAAAAAAGTTCATGAGTAGTTGTAAACATATTTGTATTGATTTTCATACTATTTCCTCACTTTTTGTCTTCCGAGCATTCCGCTACCATTGATAGATTGCAGTCCTGTGGGAAACCCTGAATTGTTAAAATTTGTTTTTTACTTTATTGACGAAGGGGGAATCTGAAGGTGATAGCGTCTAAAAATAAGTCAACTCCTGTTACTAATAAAATACAAAAATGAGGAATTACTACTTTATTAATTGGTATAAAGTTACGAATAAACTTGTGTGGTGTCATACATGACACCACACAAAACTTAAAGAAAAAGCAGCATTAACCCTTTGATGCTGGTTTATCTAAGATCTTGTGATGTAAGCTGAGGTCTTGCCCACGTTTAAGTTGTACAGCCTTAGGGTGCTTGACTTAACAAGGTTCCACTATATTTGGGCATTTTAATTGCACTTATGCCAAATGTCGAGTGTGCACTCCTAATGTATGGACTTGGACTAAGGGAGAGAGTGAGGTGGCATATTCTTATCTCGAAATACAAAAATTCTGAAAGGACAGCCTATACAGACAGAGCTTCTCTAACATCAATGGCCAACAAAACAGACTGTGACTTTTAAAGCAGCTCTGAGACAAGCTTTGACAGACAGAGTTGATTGACAGGATGAGTTTTATGATGTCACTTGCACCAAGAAGGAAACAGTGAAAAAACATTTTCTCACCACAAAAAGGTGTCAAATCTCAGCTCAACGAGAAGACAAGGAGAAGACCTGGCATGAAGCCTGCTGATCTAATCAGAGCAGCTTTGGAAAGGAAGAAAGTTTGCCAATGCAGACCTCAAATATATTTCAAAGAACAGTGTTTCCCAAGAAATTTATTTTTACTTACTTCTTCCTTGGAATTTGGCGCTATCTGCTCACGCTATCTGATATTACAATGACATATTAATGGCTTGTCGTTACAACTCGCTCCAGTAAATGGCAATGTACCTCGGACCAAAACCTGTGCGACCAAGAATACTTTGACTCAGGCCCGGCAATCAAAACCTGATGCCGATCCTGCTGGTCACTCAGCGAGACAGAAACAAGGTGAACATTTTCCACAGCAGAACGTTGTTCTGTTGTTAAATAAGGTTCAAAACAAGAAACTGTCACAAACCAAAATTGTAGCACTTCAATGCCACTCATAAACTCCAGATCTTTTGGAAACCCGAAAGAAGATAGCTGGGGAGAGCTTGAGCAGATACAAATAAATATACATCACGTGCATACGAGGGCTTTGTCGACACAGGAACGTCCTTAGGTCGTAACAGTAAAGTATTGTATCATTTCCGCCTTTCGCCCACATAGCAACAGCGTTTTGGGTTCTATGCAACAATATTTTTTGAGAACAGGTTTCAGAGGGTGCTGTTGTCATGTGGACAAGCAAACCACTACTTCTTCACCTGTCATCTAATGTGACTCACAGAAGTTATTTTACTTTGTTATCAGTCTCATTCTATAGTTTTGGTGTGTCCGGTGACACTGTTTACAGCCCCACGTGTACAGGCCGTGTTCTATATACAGAAAAGAACCTTTCACATTAGAATAGATACAGTACCAATTCCTGGCACTTGGGAGTCAATACTCAATGGTACCAATTTTTGGTACTTTTGTGTGTGTCAATATAATATAAATGTGTTAATTGTTTGATAATACTTTTAAATTTGTTTATGTAACATTTGAAAATGAGCTGATTATGCTACATTTGCTGTACAGTTGTATATTATTTTCTCAGCTGCATTCGGCTACGTCAACGCAGGGTCATGAAATCCCTTATGCTACAAACCCCTTTTCCATGTGAGTTGGGAAATTGTGTTATATATAATAGGAGCAGAATAAAATGATTTGTGAATCCTTTTGAACCCATATTCAGTTGAATGCAATACAAATACAAGATATATGATATTCAAACTCATAAACTTTTTTTTTTTTGCAAATAATAATTAACTTAGAATTTCATGGCTGCAACACGTGCCGAAGTAGTTGGGAAAGGGCAGGTTCACCACTATGTTACATCACTTTTTCTTTTAACAACACTCCATAAACGTTTGGCAACTGAGGAAACTAATCGTTGAAGCTTAGAAAGTGGAATACTTTCCCATTCATTTTTTATGTAGAGCTTCAGTTGTTCAACAGTCCGGGGTCTCCGCTGTCATATTTTACGATTCATAATGCGTCACACATTTTGGATGGGAGACAGGTATGGACTGCAGGCAGGCCAGGACAGTACCCGCACTCTTTTACTACGAAGCCACGCTGTTGTAACACCTGGCTTGGCATTGTCTTGCTGAAATAAGCAGGGACGTCCATGATAACGTTGCTTGGATGACAACATATGTTGCTCCAAAACCTGTATGGACCTTTCAGCATTAATTGTGCCTTCACAGATGCGTAAGTTACCCATGCCTTGGGCATTAAGACACCTCCATACCATCACAGATGCTGGCTTTTGAACTTTGCGCCTATAACAATCCTAATGGTTATTTTCTTATTTGTTCTGGAGGACACCACGTCCTCTGTTTCCAAATATAATTTGAAATGTGGACTCGTCAGACCACAAAACACCTTTCCACTTTGCATCAGTCCATCTTAGGTGAGCTCGGGCCCAGCCAGGGTATTGTTGATAATTGGGTTTGGCTTTGTATAGTAGAGTTTTAACTTGCACTTACAGATGTAGCAACCAACTGTAGTTGCTGACCATGGTTTTATGAAGTGTTCCTGAGCCCATGTGATGATATCCTTTACACACTGATGTCTTTTTTTGATGCAGTACCGCCTAAGGGATCAAAAGTCTGTAATATCATCGCTTACGTGCAGTGATTTCTCCAGATTCTCTGAACTTTTTGATGATTTTACAAACCGTAGATGGTAATATCCCTAAATTCCTTGCAATAGCTCGTTGAGAAATGTTGTTCTAAAACTGTTCGACAATTTGCTTGCAAATTGGTGACCCTCCCCCATCCTTGTTTGTGAATTACTTAGCATTTCATGGAAGCTGCTTTTATACCCAATCATGGCACCAAACTGTTCCCAATTAGCCTGCAAACCTGTGGGATGTTCCATATAGGTGTTTGACGAGCATTCCTCAACTTTATCAGTATTTATTGCCACCTTTCCCAACTTCTTTGTCACGTGTTGCTGGCATCAAGTTCTAAAGTTAATGATTATTTGCAAAAAAAAATGTTTTATCAGTTTGTCTTTGTAGCATATTGAATTGAATGTGGGTCGAATAATGATTTGAAAATCATTGTATTCCGTTTATATTTACATTTAACACAATTTCCCAACTCATATGGAAACAGGGTTTGTATTTCGTAGCACGTATATGGAAAACTCAATGTAAATCAGCATCAACCTAGTACATTTTGGAAAAGTGTAGCCTTTTTAGCATTTTCCGTGCTTGCTTTGCTGGCATGGAAAATTGTAACATTATTTGGAAGCAGTTTGGCTGAGTCTGCCGTGAATGCTGCTTGAGTGATCGTTTTCTCGCCAAGTTTTTGAGCTGGCCTACTGTTGGATTTTACGTAACTGGATACCCTGTATAACCAAATACATTTGGTTGGTGCCCATAAAAGAGGCACATTTGGTACTCCTCTCTTGTGCTATATGGATTGCATATTTTTCACCCAGTGATCTGTTGCCGTCTGATTACTACTATTAATTGAGCCGTAAATAATATTTTTCTTTTTTTTTTTTTAAAAAACATGCCAAGAGCGTCCCAAGTCAGCAGGGCCTACTGTATGTAGGTATAACGACAGCTAGGAATACACATTAAGAGTGATACTTTTAAAAAAAAAACTGTTGGGAGTGTATCCATTCAGAAGAAAAATCACATTTGTGATGTCTAAAGTGTTTAAAAATCTCCATCCATAAATGTGTATTGTTAAAAACAATTTTTGTCTCTACGCAAGCACAAAAATACGGGACTGGAGGGCAATTCTAGCCAATCAGAAGCGTCCGTGAGGTCATTTCTGGAGGTGGCACTGTAGCGTACATGGTGGGTCACAGCAAGAAAAATAAATCTCGACAAATTTTTGTCAATGTAGAGCAAAAGTAGCAGTATATTTACACTTTAAAAAAATAGGTTATTTAGTATGATTAAAGCCAGCAAGCCAGTGTTTCCATCATACTTTTCAAGAGTGGAAATGATGGCGCACAATAGTGATGTCATCACACAGGGGACAAGCAATAACTCTCCTTTTACGTCGTCCACACGCAGACGCTGAAAACAGTTTTGATTTTCTTCAGCATAACATTACAATGTCAGTTCTAGACCATCCCAAAGGTGTTAAATGGAGTTGATGTCAGGGTTTTAAAGTTCCGTCACGTCACACCTCGTGTTAGCCTACTTTGCGTTGTGTACTGGGCAACAGCCAGCATTTATTTGTACAGAATGTTTTTAAAAAGATCCCCTAGAATTAGGGGGTACGCGGGCACCATCTCGTGGTACAACAAAAAATCATTTGATTAAAGTACAGTGTTTTAATTTCCCATATCCAAACACAGTGTTACTGTTCAAACTGTGTGTAATGTTACAGTGGCCAAAAATATTAAATATACCCGCTAAATAACACCTTGAACTACATCTATTCTAATGTTGGCCATTATGGTAGTACAGAAGCAAAGGTAAACTATTATATGTCACCTTGAGACCCTTTCACTGAAACCTAGTAATCAGGTTAGAAATCTAGGGGTTATAATGGACTCAGACTTGAACTTTAGCAGCCACATTAAGTCAATAACATAAGCATCTTTTTACCGCCTGAAAAACATTGCCGAAATCAGAGGAATGATGTCTAAATCAGACTTAGAAAGACTAATCCATATCTCTGTCTCCAGCAGGTTGGACTATTCAAATGGCCTTCTCACTGGGCTCTCTAAACGAGCTGTAAAGCAGCTGCAGTAAATTCAAATTCTCTGCTCGAGTCCTGACTAGAACCAGAAAATGGACCATATCCGTCCAGTGCTTAGGTCACTAAACTGGCCTCCTGTTGCTCAAAGAATAGACTTTAAAACAGTTTTCCTTGTGTACAAGTAATTTCATGGTCTTGAGCCAAAGTACATCGTTGACATGTTAGAACCATATGAACCACCTAGAGCTCTGAAAACCTCGGGAAGTGGTCCCTGTTGGTGCCTAGTCAGGACCAAACATGGTGGAACTGCATTTCAGTTTTATGCTCCTAAAATCTGGAATAGTCTTCCTGAAGATGTTGGTGATGTTCAAATCCAAGCTGAAAGCACTATTATTTAATTATGTCGAATGAAAATATTTTATCTACACTTTTTGATAAATATTAATACATTTTGATAGTTTTTTTTTAATTTTTATTATTGTGGTTTTTGATTTGAATTAGAAATATTTTTATTTTTGCCTTTTATGTATTTTCTGTAACACTTTGAATTGCCTTTTGTACAATTTGTGCTGTAAAAAAACTTGCCTTGCTTTGCCTTGCCTACTTTGGTGTTTTCTAAGGTGGTACTTGGTGAAAAAATCTTAAGAAACCACTGAATTAAATGATTAAGAGATGTGCCTGGCGCAAAATAAAGCACAACAATGGAAGATACCCATAATTTGTTTGACTTTTCTTGTTTAACTTCTTAAATGTTTATGAAAGTATTTTTTAAATAATATTTCCTGCTCCAGTGTGTCACAATGTTTACATTCTACAACAGCAACAGGAAAATATTATACACTGCAAAGTGACTCACCTTTCACTGACATCTTTTAACCTACTTCACATCGTTGTGAAATCATCGGTCATGCACCGTGGCTTCAACAATACGTCAACTGTAACCGATACTCGATCAATAGGGTTCCCTAACCACTCACCAATTAGAACAAAAATTGATCAATAGTAGCAACACCACTTGACTTTCAACTCTGATGACATGCAAACGATTCCCATGTACCTCATTCTGGCTCATGCATGTCCTCCTTTGTGACATACAAAAAAAACAGATAAATGAGAACTCACACTTAGTAAAAACACACAACTAAACCTTGTTTGTTCAAAGAGAGTTTGGTTGAACACAAGGTTCAACTAATTTTACAATGCAAAGACCCACATACAACACATTTCTTTTGACCACCTCGCAGAGTGAGATCTGATCGGAAGTTTGGGAGAAAGGGGCGAGGTTAGCACTGATGTCTTGTCGAGACTCCATCGAATTAACCTGACTCTCGTCAGATCCTTGTAGTTCGGTGAGCTCCACACAAGGATCTGGGACTTCTCAATAGGAGATGTATTTCAGAAGGCGGGGTCTTGTAAAAAGAATCAGTATTATGTGATTGGATAAACCACGTTTCCGTTATCTTTAATGATGTGCTACTTCAACCACTCACATCCAAATCAGCCCGTGGCTGATGAGAGCATCACTGTTCTGTTTTGGACACGGGCTCATCATCGTCACGTGACGCCGACATTGGATAACGACAGAGCGAAAAGTTAAAGAACTTTTACTGAAACAACGCAGCAATGTCAATAGACAACCGATGTCGTTTGTGCAAAGAATATATGTCAGCACACAACTCCTCGCTGCGTTCCGCCATTGTTGTTTGAATCAAACAGTCGCTTCAGCGCTACGTCACATCTATGAAATCCTGCCCGGCGATCCATGCACCTGGGGATAGGTTGATTGGCAACACTAAATTGGCCCTAGTGTGTGAAAGGGAGTGTGAATGTTGTCTGTCTATCTGTGTTGGCCCTGCGATGAGGTGGCGACTTGTCCAGGGTGTACCCCGCCTTCCGCCCGATTGTAGCTGAGATAGGCGCCAGCGCCACCCCCGCAACCCCAAAAAGGAATAAGCGGTAGAAAATGGATGGATGGATGGGAAGGAGTTTGCATTGCCTTCAAGCCCAGATCCTTGTGAGGAGCTCAGCAAACTACAAGGATCTGGCGAGAGTTAGATTTGCATCAAATAAGGCTGAATTTAAATCACACTGTCTAAATGTACAGACATTATAGAGGCGAAACACACCATAAAAGCCTCCAGTATATGGGAAATCAAAAACAGCGCAACTCACAGGCAAGGAGAAGAAAAACACACAGCAATCGAACATTAACAACATTTACATAACTCTGGTGGTGGATTACCATATCTATAACCATGGGGTCCTGTAAGAATAAGTCAGATACTAAATTAACATCTTAATCACGCATAAAGGACATACAAAATAGTCATAAAAAGACTTAATTCAAGAATTGACAAACTTCAGACAGAACAACTGCTTGTCTTGCACACAGGAAGAGGATGAGGTAAGAGTCAGACTTATTGGGAAGGGAACGTCTGAAAAATGACACTACTAGGCTGCTTGGATGTTATGGTTAATTTCATAGTAGAATATTATTTCACATGTCCAATCAACAATATTGTGTTCATCCTTGATGAAAGTTGCGGCATTTGAGCTGCTTGGACCAGCCCGGCATGCGACTTATGTTTTTGCTGATTTACCCATTTTACAATGTCTAATTTCACCTTTTCCTTTTCTTTTAGGCGCTGCCACCAGAGGAGTCTGTCTCACACCTGAGACACGTAATGGATGGTATAGTTAAAAAGTTAACTAAAAAGAAGAAATGTGATGTCCTTCCACAGTTTAGCAATTTATGGGAGTACATAACCACGTGCCGTCGTAAAAGGATGACCACCTGTACAGGATGCTTTGTCTAAGATTGCACACTTCCATACTTATACGTACTCTTAAAGTGTGTTAACTCTGACAATTACGGCAAAAATCAGTGCACTGTCAGTATCCAGATGGGTGGGCTGATCTATCAAAATATGGCTATAAACGATTCCAGGGTAGTATCAATACTAAATCGATACTAGCATGGTGAGATCAATATTTTTACTCCTCTTCTATTTTTATTGTCACAATTTTTCATGATCGTTTTTTTCTGTTTTGTTGTGTGCTTACACATTGTTTACAAACTCAAAGAATAAGTCACTGGATACAAGAGGATTTATATAACCATAAATTCTCTCAATATATTGTATGTAATAAAAGGTGAATACTTTATAAAAAAAATGTATATGGTTACAATGTCTTGTATTGTTGCATTCTATAATGCTACATTTTTAAAGTTAAAGTACTACTCATAGTTACGCGTGGTGAAATTACTTTCTGCATTTGACCCATGCCCTTGATCACCCCCTGAGAGGTGAAGGGAGCAGTGAGCAGCAGCGGTGGCCGTGCTCCACAATTATTTTTGGTGATTTAAGCCCCAATTCCAACCCTTGATGAGTGCCAAGCAGGGAGGTAATGGTCTCATTTTTATAGTATTTGATATGACTCGTTCACAAAGAAGTGTACAGATTAAAAAAAAAAGTTTACTTGAAATCTTTGTCCTGTGTTCCATTCTGATTATAGTCATGAATGATCAACAAATAAAAAGGCAAAAATCACAAAATCATTCAATAATTCTGAAAAATCTAAGTAAAAAAGTATGTTGGCCCTGTATTTATTTGGTATTGGATTGATGTCGAAAATTGTAGCATCGCCCACCGCCAAAAGGGAGGGACTAACTTGAGCGGTTATAATTCACAATCAAAAAAAAAGGGAAACAGAAAATAAAGCAGAAGAAATAGTGCAAGCGCCATTGATGGTAAGACAGTAATGGCTTTGCGACACAATACCAGTTAAAATATGTGCCCCTAGAAAGTAAGTACACAATGTATACAGTATACACATTGAAGTATTCGATTTAAGACACACATGTATTCGCTACAAATGTCTGATGCTGCTCCTGAGCGGGTTTTTTTTATAATCACCTGATGGCTGCAGCAGCCCTGCTCAGTATTTAGACATCACTGACATAAAAACATTGACCCGTTTACTGTGCAGTCATCCATTCTTCAAACCCACAGAGGCAAGCTCCTCACTTGATCATTCAAGCCAAGCCTGCATTTTGGCCCATAATTTGTGTATAATCCTTCTAAATGAGAGATTAAGATTGGTTTGGGTATTTAAAAACAACTCTGACACTCAGACAGATACGAATGGGGATGTTTTCACATTTCCCTCACATGAAATATTAATCCGGCAGTAAGGACCGCGCCTTTCAAACATTAATGCCGAATTTGAATGGCTAACACAGGAAGAGCCTCTTCTTGTGTCGGTGGCGGCCCAGTAATGGCCTCGCTGTGGAGGGGTGGAGGGGTTGATGCTGTAAGCCTGATGCTTCATGGCCATGATTTGGACACGCTCTCTTTAGATTTAGCACTATTTGAATCTGTGTTGGCCCTACGATGAGGTGGCCACTTGTCCAGGGTGTACCCCGCCTACCACCCAAATGCAGCTGAGATAGGCTCCAGCATCCCCCGGGACCCCGAACAGGACAAGCGGTAGGAAATGGATGGATGAATCATGCTGTACTTGCACGTGATGGACATGAATCTTGGAGAACCTTTAACGGACACTGGGCTTAAAGGGGAAGTGCACTTTTTTCAAACTTTTATCCATCATTCACAATCATTATGAAAGATTATGAAAAATCATTTTTTTCAATGCATTCTAAATATTAAATACACTTAAATAAAAGTCTGCTTAGAGTGGAGTCAATGGGAGGTCCTCCGATAAATACCATTCCAAAATCACCAACAATACTCCATTTACATGTTGTGACTTGAATGTTAACCAAGTAATAGTGATATTGTTATTATAAGCGCTAACGCAGACAAACTATTTATAGCACCGTTGTGATCACTTTTGTATGACTCTATGTTTACATCATCGAGTGGTCTGCTGTTTCCTCGCTTCCTTGCTCCCTGTAAGTTTATTCTAAGTCATAAATCATGCATCTTACCTGGAAAGTTAATGGCTGAGGATATAACCCGAGAAGTTGGTACAATTTGTCAGCAATTTATGACCAAGAAATGGCGAGAACAACATAAAAAAGCTTGAGCTACCTGAAAGGACGAAAAATCCCCAACAGAATCTAAGGGTTAACAGTTTACAGCAGAGATATTCAACTAAATTATTTTGGGGGCCATGTTTCCTAAAAGCTAAGGACGAGGGGGTCGCAATTCTCCCTTCACTGTTTGCCTTATTTTGTTTATTCCGGACAACCAGCATCCTCTATAGTACAAAGTTGATTTTTGTCTAATTATTTTGTCAGTTAGAGGAATGTCCTGCTGTTTTAAGGACCATCTGCAAAAAAGCTAATCAAATAAACAATGATTTTAAGAATCTGCTGCAAAAATGTGAGTCTCTCACAAATTTTTGGAACTGAACTCATAGGCCACTAGTTGAATTGTCCATTTGATTAAAAAGAGAGGATCTTAAATGGAACCTAAAACAAACACTACTAGTATAACTAAAGAAGTTGATTAAATGACAAATGACTGCATCTGGAATAAACAAGCTACATCAACACCTTAGTTAAAAAACACATGTTACTGCCAAAAAGGAGAAGACTTAAAGGGGTGCCTAGAGGAACACCTCAGTTATGTAAATAATAAGTTTGGAACCCATTGGCTGTTATATAGTTACTTTATAGTAGGGTTACATATGACGTCACAGCCGTTTATCTTCTTGGCGGCTAAATTCACATGACAGTCAAGCAGCTTGAGCGTAGCAATAAAACAAGTGAAAGTGAGTGTAGAGTTTAAATGCCGTATTGCTGTTTTGATCTCGGGTGTTCCAGTCGTTCAAATAGAGATAGGAGAGAGATTTCATAGAGTACCGGAAGAAATGGTTCATCAAGGTAATAAAGTCAATCAATCAATCAATCAATGTTTACTTATATAGCCCTAAATCACTAGTGTCTCAAAGGGCTGCACAAACCACTACGACATCCTCGGTAGGCCCACATAAGGGCAAGGAAAACTCACACCCAGTGGGACATCGGTGACAATAATGACTATGAGAACATGATACTGTGATACTGATGATACTGATGACTATGAGAACATATGAGAACATGATACTGTGAAAGATCAATCCATAATGGATCCAACACAGTCGCGAGAGTCCAGTCCAAAGCGGATCCAACACAGCAGCGAGAGTCCCGTTCACAGCGGAGCCAGTAGGAAACCATCCCAAGCGGAGGCTGATCAGCAGCGCAGAGATGTCCCCAGCCGATACACAGGCGAACAGTACATGGCCACCGGTTCTGTGGGGATTAGCCTTCTGCTTTGTTTTAAGCCACGCTCGGCATCCGCGTTTCCGATCACACCGCTGGCGTCTGCTCCGTAGACGGCCCCCGCTGCTACTAGACTCCCCTGCTTCACAGGCCGCTGGATGTAGCCGCCGACGTATTCCCATGCTAGTTAGCATGTTTAGCACGCACGCGTCTATCAGTCCAAAACGGCCCGATATGTCCATATCCAGAAGTGTCTGGCGGTCGTACGTGATCACGGAGTGACCACGATGCGAGCCAGCCATGAAGTCTGCAGAACTGTCCGGCATTTCCGCCAAATGTTCCATCTTTAGCAAGAGCACCGCAGTGTCGCAGCCCGTCCGGGCGCCGCCATCTTGCTTTTTTTTTTTTTTTTTCCAAGTCAGTTAAAAACTAAAGTGCATCGAACGGAATGGCTCTTAAAAATATCACCTTCATCATCTTGTGGAATCTTGTGTCTGCAGTATTTACTCTGTAAAATGTTTTTTGAGCATTTGATTTGTTTGACAAACTTTCTGTGATGCAATGGAGTTTTATTCTATTAGTAGTGTTTGATAGCAGAATTAAATGTAAAGAACAATACATCACATTTGTTTTTTGTTCTGTTGTGGTTGCTATGCCTAAATATAACTATGACGAATTGGTTGTGCAAATAAACTAACATGATGTTAAGTCTTAAGAAAGTGTGATTTTTGGTCCAGTCCACTGCATTTTCTTTCTCGATGTTCATAAAAGGAATTAAAAATGTATTTGTTGTGCAGGAAAGCCAAGTGCTTTATTCGACACGGATGACCACATTATAGTGTCTTTGCTGGTATTTGTTAGTATCAACAAAATGTCCTTAATAGTATTAATAAACTAGACAAATGAATCTCTTGTAGGCTCAACAACATACTATAATATTGATAATGTTCGCGAACATTCACGCTGAACAACAGGGACTTACACAGCTAAATAATGAAACAGAATTCACTTCACACCATAAAAAAAACAGCTGCAGACATGAATTGTAGATGAGACTAATATTTGTAGCAGGAAATCAACTGCAAACAAATGTATCCTTTTTCTCATTAGCGTCACAATCACAGCAGCACAACACTCATTATGTCAATCCAATACGTTACTTACCGATGAACGAATGAATTCAACTTTGTCTTTCAGGTTTGTCTCAATGGATTAAAGCTCAATTTGTGGACCCCTCAGATGTAACAACATGATGTGCCTCCAATCTTTTCTTCTCTAAATGCCTTAAGCGTCAGGTGTTACGTGGTATCAGCAACCCCTCAGTGATGATAAATGGTTTGAATCTTTTTTTTTAAATCTTTTTGTTAAAGTGTAAAAATCCACTCCTTCCCATTTAAAATATTTGTTTCATGATCAATTTTATATTTGCCTCAACACTTTTCCCAATGAGCCTGAATCTGCACTTATTCATGTAAATTAACAGTAGCCGGAGGCTAAGACCATCGTCTGAAACCCCGAAAGTGCCCGTATGTGTCTCCAGGTCACGTGATTGTCACCCACTTATACAGACTTTATTGTTTTTTAGGAATTTGCTGCAAAAATGTCCCCCAAGTTTTGATCTGAGCTCAGGGGCCAGTATGGTGTCATCCCCGGGCCGGATTTGGCCCATGGGCTGCCAGTTGTATAGGCCTGGTTTACACTATAACATAAAAACTCCACAAGTCAACAAAATTAAAGTTTAGAATTCGACCAAGATTTGGGCTAAAGAATTCCCTCCAACATCTTACACAGACATTTGCGAGACGAGTTACCTTTTTGCTTTGCAACATACTATCATGAATAATGTTTGGGAGTTTGTTTCATTGTTTTCATACTTTAATACCAGAGGTGCTACACTTGCATGACTGTTAAAAAACCTAAAATGTCACCTGCAAATTAAATCAATCTGTTCAAACATTTTTTTGAAATGTAAATAAATAAATAAATAATTTCTCTTGACTATTTTCTGCATGGCACGCCTAAATCAAACCAATTCTCATATTAAAAGGACAACCCTTTTTGAAAAAAACAGCGAATAACTGTCAATGCTGCACATGCCTTGGAGAAAGCTGACATCTTTGAACTGTGTTTACATAAAAGCCTATACTCTATCATCATATGCCAACTAGAGCATGACTACACAATATTAAAGGGGAAGCTAAATAGTGCAATGGCGACATGCGCTTCTGCTTACACTTTCCACTCAGGCAGACCCCTGACAATGCTTCTGAGAATGTTTTTGTCTTTCGAACATTAGCAAAGAAAAATGTCCAGCAAGTAGTTGAGTTTATCTTTCGGACGCCTCTTTGCACGTGGCGCAGTTAGCAGGATGCTATTATTAGCCATCAGCCAGATGTCACTGTCTGATCTTGTTCTACCTGATTGTGGCTGTTCCTGGAATGCCTACATACCTTATTTGGAAGCCAACGATCACAATTTACATATACATAAACATATACATACATGTGACTTTATGTCGCTGCTAAGATATTTGTTTTAGGTTTGACCACAATTTAAATAAGAGACAAATGTATGAAGTTACATTGTCCTGAAAGGCCTTGTTTAATCTGACTGGTCCCTTTAAGAGACTTTAAGGATTCAGTTGACTTGCTTGTAGGATAATGTTCCCCTTTAATAAACAAAGTGTGAAAACTGGTCCGTCCACCCTGCAGACTAGTTTATTCACCACCAAAACCTCCTCTTTCCCCGAACCCCCTGCTGCACTGCCGTGAGAGACCAGACTGTCTGTCATTTAATATTTAGCTCCGTGTGTCGCCATAGCACGATGGCGCACATCCATCATCAAGTAACGCACTTAAACCCAACAATTTAACAATCTCGTTGTGACAGATGAATACATCGATAAATATTTTTTCTATTTGTTTTTTTTAATGACGCCAAGTCAGCTGGATATTATATAAACATTGAACGCCTGACATAAAAGAAATGTCAAAGCTGACTAAAAATTTATTTCTTCACTAGATAACGCAATTAAAACGAATACTTTATCCACAAGATCATTTAAAACATCTTAAACTCAATAGTCTGTTTCAATAATTAAAAAAGAAGCAATTGAAAATACTACAATGACATTATTTAATAAAAATTACATTAAAAAACGTTTATTAAACAAGTATTAATGGAGGACCTGGGAGGATAATTCCATCATGGAGCCTGTTTTGATCACTTTAAAAGGTGCAGTTTGTAGCAGATAGTTGAAGGCGCTTCCTGAATGAGCCATAGTCATTCTGCAGTTGAATAGCTCTGTTATACACAATGTTGAGATCCACAGTTATACAGTATTTTGATAAAGACGGGGAAAAACCATGCGTATTCATAAACAGCGCGTGCAACAACAACAAGGCAACAAACATGGCTGGAGGCACGAAGCTAAGTCATTAAATGCCACTTTACCAAAGCAAAATTGATGCATGATTTATCCCAGACAGTTTTGATACCAATTTATTTGACCCAGCCGGACACAAAGAAGTTTTAAGCTTCCGGTTTTTTTCAAGTTTTCATGTTTTGTTGTGTAGAACGATGTCTGGAGCACAAGATAAAATAGTTCAACACGTCTGGAAACTTCACCAACAGATTAATCCTTGATTTCACTCAACCAATCTTTTTTTTTTTTTTTTAAACATTGCATAGTTTAGATTTTTTGCCTGTATATTTTTTTGCAAAAAGATCTAAAGGCCCCTCACGTACTCATGAGTTTGTGCTCATTGATACACCACAGCTATCTTGGCTTGGTTAACCATCACTAGTTTTTACTTCCGGGAAGAAGTCACGTCACGGGATACAAGCAATTGAAGGCTATTGCTCAGTTCCTAAGAGCAATGCACATAGTGAAACCTCTGGGACCCTTTTTGGAAGCAAGAGACAAATAAAACTAAACAAGGCAGTTCATTGATGCCAGCAAAACTATTAAGTTATTTTAATTTAATGTTCCATAAATTGACTTATTGATTATAGGCCCTGGTCTAGCATATGGTCTTACCGGTTCTGTCACAAAATTAACTTTTAAATCCTTACATTTATAAATATCTCTCCCTGGAGAGGTCACGTGCACACACGAGGCAGCAATACAGTTGACAGCCCTGAACACCAATCAATCTATTTGGACTGAATGGCAAATTTAACCAATTTTGGTTTCTAATTGTGACAAATGTAGACCTTTGTTTATAGACTCTGTATACTTCAACCACTATTTGCGGCATGTGCCAGCCGTTAGAGGTGTTCCTAGATTTTTTCCGGCTGAAAGGAAATGTAATTTGGAGCCCACTTCAAACTGCAACTGTAATGCGGCTCTGCCTCTGGAACATATTAATCCTCCAGCCCAGCAGGTGGCACAGTTTCAATTAGCCATCCAAGCTGTCAACAAGTGACGTCTGGTACCAACGTGAGTCATATTAAAAAGGGCTCAAACTAAACATAAAAACAATGCAGTTATTATACTGTACACTTTTTACAACTGTATTAATGGTGATGATGCATCACTAACCCAGGAAATTACAACAAATCCGCAACATTTTCTTGCACAGACATGCCAACTCGCTGGTTTATGAACATAGGTGTGCGTCAAATGACACCATCTG
Organism: Nerophis ophidion; assembly: GCF_033978795.1. Lineage (NCBI taxonomy): Eukaryota > Metazoa > Chordata > Actinopteri > Syngnathiformes > Syngnathidae > Nerophis > Nerophis ophidion. Next base: position 53,678,323 of record NC_084614.1, read on the forward strand.
ACAACCGTGTAAGGTGTGGCAGTGTTGTTAGGTGCATCAGAGACACAAAAACAAAGCTAGTGAACACAATGATTTTAATAACAAAGCGCGTGTGTGTGTTTGTGTGTAAAGTGTGCAGGGAATCTAGCAGCAATAACTTCCATCCATCCATTTTCTACCGCTTATTCCCTTTTATGGGGTCGCGGGGGTGTAGCTGAGATAGGCAGCAAGAACTTAACAAGCTTAAATTTAGTAAGAAGAGATACGTGTGTGACCTAGATCTACCAAATATTAAAAACATCCCTAAAGGGAGTGTTTAGGTGTGCGTGTGTGTGTATTAACTCACAATAAATTATTAAACTAAAGTACGCTTACTGGGCAGATCATTAGGTACACATGCACACTATTCACTATTACTATTTAATTGGCACTGGCAGTTCAAAATCTAGGAAACAAACATTTTTGCAGATCCTTGCTTTGACCTTGCTAGCAGACAAAACAAAACTGGGGTCCAAACTTGTGATTTACAAATAAGGTGTTTGACAAAACGGCTTTTTATTTCCTTTTGTTTTTGGCAGTTACATTTTTTTTCGTAATGTAATTTATGTAACTAAGGTGTTGCTGCATCTTGTTCACTTCAGATGCAGTCATCATTATTTTTTCAACGTCTTCAGTTATATTAATGGTGTTCCTCAAGGCTCTACTTTAGGTCGTCTCTTTTCATCATTTAGGTTATTCAACGAGTGGCACGTGAGTTCAGTTCAAAAATTTTGTGAGAGACTCACATTTTTGCAGAAGATTCTTAAAAACACTCGAGTGCTGTCAGAAAGATGATCTGTGACAAGCTTTTCTATGGAAGGTCTTTAAAAACAGCAGAGCACTCCTGTAAATGACAAAAAATTTTTACCAAAATCAAATGTATACAGTAGAGGACAATGGACTGAGATCCTGTACAAAGTTAATGCTTCTCTGTGGTCAACATTTTTTATTGTGGTGGTAGAACATAACATGTACTGAGTAGATCAGGGATATTGTTTTGGGGGCCACATTCCCTGAAAGCTAAGGACTTTCCCGTCACCATTAGTCTTACTTAGTACGCTTTTTTTTTGTCATTTACAGGAGTGCTCTGCTGTTTTTGAATACATTGTATGTACAAAATAAGACTAATGGTGACAGTACAAGTCCTTAGCTTTCAGGAAATGTGGCCCCCAAAACAATATCCCTGATCTACGCAGTACATGTTTTGTTCTACCACCACAATAAAAAATGTTGACCATAGAGAAGCATTAACTTTGCAAAGGATCTCAGTCGATTTGTTGAGTAGTGTTTGCTTTATTTCCAATCCCTATGTGCCAATACACTTTCCGGCACGATCCCTTGAAACGGTTTCAATTGCTTTGAAGCATTTTTAATCGTAAATCTCCCTGCTTTGCCTTGCCAGAAAAACCGACCAAGCACGATATTTTATATACAAGCCAACAAGTGAATGATCAGAAAGCGGCGTGCACAATAGTTGCACCTCCCTACAGCTGCGAAAATAAACAGACCGTCTAAGGAGGCGAAGCCACAGTGTGCGATGTTCCCTTTC
>NC_084614.1:53684889-53722389 GCF_033978795.1 Nerophis ophidion
CTAGAGTTAGCCTATACTTCTACGGTGTGTATTGTTAACATGTTTTGCTAATCCTCGTCCTCCAGTGATGATACTTGTAAGAAACATAGTATGTTTGCCGCTATGAGGGCAAGAATTGCGGACTTATGAGTGGCATTATTTGCACTGTGGTGGGACGTTAGCCGTTAGATTGCTAGCAGGGACACTATTGTGTGTTGAGAATGCGTTCACTCGCTTGTCGCTGTCAAATTTGCGGGACACAGCTAAAATGTTACATCAACATGCATTATAACGATATATATACCATAGTACTTAAAACTCTGTCGGACAAATATATTATTTATATTGTATATATGGTGCAAGTCTACTACTGTTTTAAATGTGGTTTTTTTTTTCTGATAAATACTCAACATGGGGGGTGTTATTAAACCCCTTATGTCTGGTTTCCCTGAAAATTCTCACACAGTTCAATGAACGCTACAAACAAAAGAACACTATAATTAGTAGAAAATGTAGTACACAACTGGAAAGCACATGTGTTTAAAATTTGACCAAGATTGGTTGGAAAACATTGACCATTTGTCTAACGTTTATATCACTTCGAACAGTGGCTCTCAAACTGTGGTTTGAGAATCCATTGAGTGGTACGCGCAAGAATCACCTAATTAAATGATGTGACTCAGCTTGTTATCAAAGGTTGATCAGCCTTCAAAAGAAGTTGCTACAATCAGACTACTGTAGGCCGTAATCAATGCCAACATTTACAATTAAAACACAAACAGAATCATCTTACCCTGTCATTTATATTACTCAAAGCGCGTAGCAACCAAAAGTTCTCCACATCCTTTGCCGACGCCCGTTCTTTCCCAGCCTCCCAGCCAATCAACACGAATATTGGCAATAACTGCAGCTATGCATAGCCTCTTTTGAGGACAAGAACATTAAGTAAAGTATTTTTTTTATTTCACATGTAAGTACAGCACAGTTTAGTTCAACTGTTAAATAACTTTTCATTTCATCTTTAAAAATTGTATTTTTAAATGTATTTTCAGTACAATGTTATAACTTTTGTATGCAATTAATTGTATTAGATTAATTATTTAAGTACAGTGTTTTATTTTCCTATATTCAAACACAGTGTTACTGTTCAAACTGTGTGCAATGTGACACGGGCCATAAATATGAAATATACTTGTTAAATATAACCTCTGCCTTGTTTTTAATGAATAGTTAGGGCGACTACGATACTGTATTTCAATGTTGGTCATTATAGTGGTACTTGGAGAGCCAAGTATTGAGTGTCTGAGGTGGTACTTAGTTAAAAAAGTTTGAAGACCACTAACTTAGAAGATATCTGTTGTATTGCATTACCTCAGCTTTTGTACTTTGCACCTCTCGTAGGATTTGCTTTTCTGTTAACATTTTCACCCCAAGCTTCTTGCCGGAGTTTCAGTATAAGGACTTGGTTGTCATACGACCCGTCTGATTACCTGCGGATCTTTACGCACACCTCAATGTACAAATGTAACGGAGGCCAGTGTACGTTGGTAAACTTCACTCCCTAAGACCTTAAGAGTATGTGTTGGACATTGAGTTAACAGTTCGGACTTTTAGCTCGACACCAAGCACTCTTGCACTGTCATTCAGTGGACCCAGGTTCGGAACGAAAACAGTGGCAGTACCAGGTCAGTTACACAAACAAAGAATCCCATACATTTGTGAGTTTTTTGTGCTAGTATTACAGTGTGTGTTCGTAACGTGTCTTTATTACATTAACCCCACCCCAAAAAGTAATTCTTCCCCATCTCCGTTGCTCCTCTACGACAATCATCATCACTGCTTGACTCGGTACTTCTTTGCTAACTAACATAGTTACACTATAAGTTTCTGTACTTTTTGCCACAGAGTGTGATCGCAAAATCAGACATTTGCCCAAAGAAAGTTGCAAGTACCGGCGCTTTGAAAAATAAGGTGAGAAACTCTATTGAATTTAAGGAATAAAGTTTAAAGGGTGTGTTTATGCGGACAGCATGGTAGAAGAAGGGTTAGTGCGTCTGCCTCACAATACGAAGGTCCTGAGTAGTCCTGGGTTCAATCCCGGGCTCGGGATCTTTCTGTGTGGAGTGTGCATGTCCTCCCCATGACTGCGTGGGTTCCCTTCGGGTACTCCGGCTTCCTCCCACTCCAAAGACATGCACCTGGGAATAGGTTGATTGGCAACACTAAATTGGCCTTAGTGTGTGAATGTGAGTGTGAATGTTGTTTGTCTATCTGTGTTGGCACTGCGATGAGGTAGCGACTTGTCCAGGGTGTACACGGCCTTCCGCCCAATTGTAGCTGAGATAGGCACCAGCGCCCCCCCGCGACCCAAAAAGTGAATAAGCGGTAGAAAATGGATGGATGGATGGGTTGCGTTTATGTAGCTCTCCCCTTTTCCCATTCTGCTCATCGCTGACAAATCTTTAATAAAGTTAAAAGTGATGTTAAATGTTAAATTATCTATTTCAGTCATATTTCATATTTATTTTGCATTGTTTTTTGCATTTAAAACTACACTTAGTCTCTTTAAAATGTGTATTTTCAGATGTCCAGAAAGGATTAAATGGATAGTTTTTATTTGTATTCGTACAATTTGGTCCTCGTCTGACCTAATGGAACGCAAAGCTAACTACAGTGTATAAAAACTGAGGTAGCATTGTATTGGTCTTCCGAAGCATTTTGAGCTGAACCCACAAGATCATTTACTGTTTTGAAACAACATCTGGCAATGTTCATCTTGATAAATACCTCATGCAAAGGCCTGTATTTTTTTGAGATTAGGTTTCTTGCATTACTCACTGAGCCGTGAGTGCAAAGTGAAAATAAACCCTGGATACACGTTGTTGGATTGCACCATGTCAACTAACCAACAGATCATCAAAACCTTTATAATGTGCTACATTTTGTGAATTGTTATTCTCTAAAAACATGGTTCTCTCACTTAATGAAAGAGAACTTAAGTTCACCTCATCCACACATTTGTTGACTATACAAAACAGTACAGTTGACGGTGCAGTTTTACCAACATTTCCAGTAAAACCCAGTAAGCTTTGAGGGAATCAGCCATGTTGCCTTTCGCAATACAATTTTCATGAGTTGCAAGTATAGACGTACAAATAAAGACATACAAATAAATGTTCCAATGTACTGGATATGTAAAGATGAAGGTGTGATGAAAGCAAGGCCTGTCCGTGGCATAAACACTCAATGCGGTTATTTAGGGCTACAACCAAGGCTTTTTTCCCGTCTTTCATTTAAGTTTGTCAGTTATATAACGCGACGTCATAAAAGTTAAGATAAAATTAATTTTGCTGTCAAGTTAGTTATGCAAAATGATTCAATCATTCTGGTAATGCATTCACACACAGCGCCAACATTTGGGAACCAGGATGAGGTGATGGAAAAAAAAAGGCAAAAATATGATAAATCTATACGTGGAAGCACTGGTCATGTTTAAGTTACACTACTAAAATTGGCCATAGTGTGTGAATGTGAGTGTGAGTGCCTATCTGTCAATCAATTTTAAGCCCTACGATGAGGTAGCAATTGTCCAGGGTGTACACCACCTTCCGCCCAAGTACAGCTGGGATAGGCTCCAGCCCCCCGGCACCTTAAAAGGGACAAGCGGTAGAAAATTGATGAATGGTGTGTGCATCTCATACCACAATTGTGGTGCGTTCAAGGAACCTTGATTAAAGTTTAAAACAGAGGCATCACGGGCTTCACGGTGGAAGAGGGGTTTGTGCGTCTGCCTCACAATACGAAGGTCCTGCAGTCTTGGGTTCAATCCCAGGCTCGGGATCTTTCTGTGTGGAGTTTGCATGTTTTCCCCGTGAATGCGTGGGTTCCCTCCGGGTACTCTGGCTTCCTCCCACTTCCAAAGACATGCACCTGGGATAGGTTGATTGGCAACACTAAAATTGGCCCTAGTGTGTGAATGTTGTCTGTCTATCTGTGTTGGCCCTGCGATGAGGTGGTGACTTGTCCAGGGTCTATGCCGCCTTCCGCCCAATTGTAGCTGAGATAGGCGCCAGCGCCATACGCGACCCCTAAAGGGAATAAGCGGTAGAAAATGGATGGATAGACAGAGGCGTCACTAGCTTTTATTGACAGGGGAGGCTTTATCCCCCAGTAAATGCACTAATATTATTATTAATAATAATAATAATAATCATAATAATAATAATAAGGGTCTAATAATAGGAACAAACAAGTAATATTAAAGACCTAAAGTGACAAACAAAATCTTGTTTAGGGGAACACAAAGCTGAGGAATACATTTATGAGGCTTGAGGAGCACAGTAACCATAGGGAAGACAATGTTTATCCAGCTACAGTCATGTCTCTTTTAAGCATCATGGTAAACAAGATGGAGAAGAAGAAAACGAAGCACCGATATCAATATAAGCAGGCCAGTGTTGGCAGGGAGTAGCACCTTCTGTAACCCATCCCCCAATTCTTCCTGCTATCATCTCGCCCTCCCCTCCATCACCGAGTTGACTCCCTAAAATTTCCTCTCTGCACGTCAGCCTGACAACAGGTCTCCCGGAAGGCCTTCGGAAATATCAGCGATGGCGGCCCCAACCGTTTAGATCACCGCGATGGAAGTCAGCGAAGGTGAAGAGGAAGCCACCCCTCCAAATCCTCCTCCTCGGATGTGCTGTGGGAGAATCTGAGGCCCTCCCAGCACCGGCCCCCGCCCCCACTCCCATCCCCAAAGAAGTCAGGTGACCAGATGTTGTATATCTGCTTGTCACTAGAGCCGCCATAAAACCACTTCATGTCACAGCCAGGATATGTTTGCCACAAAAAAATTTGAAATAAAATTCTCCATCATCCTATGGAGGCCTCAAGGGGTGCACCGCAGAGACAACAAAAGAGCATCAGTGAGGATATGAAGCAACCAGCATCTATCAGCCCCCTTGGATCCAAAATAGCAACTCTTTCTTTTCTTTTCTTTTTTTTTTGGCACCGGTGTTGCAACTGCAGCTGCTGCAAGGCCTACACAAACGTCACTATTGATTAGAAACACCTCCCCATCACTTCATTTGTGAGGGGGTGCATGATGAGGAGATGGTGCAAAGGATGGTACAAAACATGCCAAGCCCTTTTTTAATTCATGCAGACATCTATTCTCTTTAGATCTAACCGCTGCCCCTTTAGTCAGGCCCTATGTAGAGTAAAAGAAAGGCTACAAAGCGCCAGTAAATACAAAAATACACAGCCTTCCCCCTCCCTCATCTGCCTCCCCCTTTCTATAACATCCCCATATTGCAAATACAGACGGCGGGATTACCTGAAATATGTCTTCACATTCTCTCGGTCCGTGTTTCGCCTGTGAGCCAGCACCTCTGGTGGATTCATCCTCTTCCGCTCCAGGTCCTAGTGACAGTTTGAAGGCGGCAGGATTGCCATTCTCTTGTCAGACCAGTTCCTGACCCCAAAAGCAGGCTTGTTCGGCAGGCTGGATGCTTCACAGGCTGCTCACTGTTCCCTAGCCCGTGACGTCATCCACCCTGCCACGCTCATTGGCCAAGGGGGTGAATATTAATGAGAGCTGCACGTCTGGGGGAGGAGCCAAGAGAGGTTAAGATTCGGTTGGTTTTCTGTTTGACAGACCAAGTAAACCTGCTTAGTGGGAGGGTACCATTAAAGAGCCTTTTATTTTGTAAACTTACAAGATCGTGGCTTTGTGTTTATGTACACACTCATATATGATGCATCTATATGTGGTATCCATATATATATATATATATATATATATATATATATATATATATATATATATATATATATATATATATATATATATATACATATATATATATATATATATATATATACATATATATATATATATATATATATATATATATATATATACATATATATATATACACATATATATATATATATATATATATATATATATATATATATATATATATATATATATATATATACATATATATATATATATATATATATATATATATATATATATATATATATATATATATATATATATACCATGAATTGATTAACGTGGACCCCGACTTAAACAAGTTGAAAAACTTATTCCGGTGTTACCATTTAGTGGTCAATTGTACAGAATATGTACTGAACTGTGCAATCTACTAATACAAGTATCAATCAATCAATACACATGTATACGTGGGCTTCACGGTGGAAGAGGGGTTTGTGTGTCTGCCTCAGAATACGAAGGTCCTGCAGTCCTGGGTTCAATCCCAGGCTCGGGATATTTCTGTGTGGGGTTTGCATGTTCACCCCGTGAATGCATGGGTTCCCTCCGGGTACTCCGGCTTCCTCCCACTTCCAAAGACATGCACCTGGGGATAGGTTGATTGGCAACACTAAATTGGCCCTAGTGTGTGAATGTGAGTGTGATTGTTGTCTGTCTATCTGTGTTGGCCCTGCGATGAGGTGGCGACTTGTCCAGGGTGTACGCCGCCTTCCGCCCCATTGTAGCTGAGATAGGCACCAGCGACCCCAAAAGGGAATAAGCGGTAGAAATGGATGGATGGATGTATATATATATATATATGGCGTGGTGTGGTTGGGAGAGTGGCCGTGCCAGCAACCTGAGGGTTCCTGGTTCAATCCCCACCTTCTACCAACCACGTCTCTTCCGTTGTGTCCTCGACCAAGACACTTCACCCTTGCTCCTGATGGGTCGTGGTTAGGGCCTTGCATGGCAGCTCTCACCATCAATGGGTGAATGTGGATATAGTGTCAAAGCGCTTTGAGTACCTTGAAGGTAGAAAATTGCTATACAAGTATAACCCATATAGGAACTTTAGTAGTTCATTACACATTTTTATGTATATATTATATATGTAAACATAGAGGAAATTTATAAATATACAGTTTTATTTGAAAATTCTTTAGAAAAGTTTCCTGCACATTTATCTGTTTACATATGTAAAACATTAATATAATGAACACTAGAAGACTAGCATTTGTCCTGTCCCTGCTTCCTCAAGGTAGACTTTAAAGTTAAAGGTAAAGTACCAATGATTGTCACACACACATTAGGTGTGGTGAAATTTGTAGTCTGCGTTTGACCCATCACCTTTGTTCACCCCCTGGGAGGGGAGGGGAGCAGTGAGCAGCAGCAGTGCCACATCCGGGAATAAATTTTGGTTATTCAACCCCCAATTCCAACCCTTGATGCTGAGTGCCAAGCAGGGAGGAAAAGGGGCCCATTTTTATAGTCTTTGGTGTGACTCAGCTGGGGTTTGAACTCACAACCTACCGATCTCAGGGCGGACACTCCAACCACAAGGCCACTGAACAGATCATGAAATAGAATAATTCAAATCCTTTAGAAATGCTATATTTTTTTCTAAATAGTTGTGTTACACTTCATCCCAGCTTATATTGTTTAAAACAAAAAAAAATTAAAATTTACAATATTGTCTTGTGCCTCCGGGTTTTCACTCAGTACTGTTACCCTAACATATTCCACAGGGAGTTGCATCATTCTGATCCCCTGCAGGCCTCAGGAACCCCAAAGGGAAGTTCACTCATTTATTTTTCTATAAAAGCGAGAGGCACAAGGGGTTAAAATCAAACCAATTTTTTATGTAGTTTGTATGTTCTTTATTTAACATGTATTTTGTTGAATGACTGTAATGTGCTTTATGTCAACATGATATCAGCATAAATGTCAGATGGCTATATTTCATCCATCCACCCATTTTCTACAGCTTGTCCCCATTGGGGTCGCGGGGGGTGCTGGACCCTATCTCAGCTGCATTCGGGCGGAAGGCGGTGTACACCCTGGACAAGTCGCCACCTCATCACAGGCTATATTTCATGTATTTGCCAATTTTATGCAAACATTTTGTAATGTCTTACAAATTCTTAATAGGTGTCGCCAATATGTGAAACTAAAAGACAGACTGCAAAATTGTAACAACTTTCCATTTAAGGAAATATTCATTTATTAGTAAGTATATGTATTATTAATATTATTATGCACATCTGGTGTTTAGCTTCAGCTATCCTGCATGGAAAGGCGGTCAAGAATTTAGAGGCAGGCGGACACAGCAACCAAAAGCCTCACGGCATTTGCTTTAATTTGCCTATGATGTCATCCTTTTGCTCTAGCTCTCCTGTGATTGGATGACTAGCACAGCATCTGCTCAGGCTCACTGATAGCATGGAGCTCAAGGTGGAGGGAGGTCTCATCAAGGCACTGTAGATCCCAGAATGGTTGTCCTGACAACGCCTGTAATGTCGACACTCCTCATCGGCGAGCAACATGGCTGATCAGTGACAGCTGCTGATCAAATGGAGAATCTGATCTTTTAAAAAGACAACGACCATTAAAAGAACATCTATATTATTAAACTCATCAAAATCTTATACATGGATTTTGTCTTAAGAAGTCTTAAATATATGGGACATCTAGTATAATCCCACACGGACATCAATCTTGGGAATATCAAGCCTCTCTTGAGATCTCTCGAATGGTAGGCTTAAGACGTGACAACACGCACTTACACATCAGACAATACAGGCCAAACATAATAAAGTAGTGTTTTAAGTACCAGCAGAGTAGAAAAACAAGTTGACTTTATACGTTTGTTAGTGTTTCTTTGTATCCATTATACCAGTGTTTTTCAACCTTTTTTGAGGCAAGGCACATTTTTGTCATTAAAAAATCCGGAGGCACAGCACCAGCAGAAAACGTTAAAAAATGAAACTTCACCAGGTTGTCGTGCCTTATTTTGAGTTTGTTAGTGTTTTCCTCTGTGTAGTGCTTTAGTTTTGTTTTGTGCTGTTATTTTGGTGGCTATTTCTGTTTTGTTGGCGTTTTCCTGTTGCAGTTTCATGTCTTCCTTTGAACGCTATTCCGCGTAAATAGCCGCATTTCCGGCTATTTGTTGTTGCTATCCTTCTCTGTGTGGACATTGTAGATTGTCATGTCAAGAACGGATGTACTTTGTGGACGCTGTAAGTTTTTGCTGTCGTCCAGCATTCTGTTTCTGTTTACTTTGTAGCCAGTTCAGTTTTACTTTCGTTTTGCATAGCCATTGCCTTTCCCTTTTGTTAATTTTTGGTTTAAGCATTACATACATTTTTACATGCACACTGCCTCCCGCTGTCTTCTGCATATTGGGATCACAACACACCATCCTTGTCTCACCCGACACATTCCGACTTTTACAAAGCTAACTGCCTCCCGCTGTCTTCTGCATATTGGGATCACAACACACCATCCTTGTCTCACCCGACACATTCCGACTTTTACAAAGCTATTAACTACCTGCTGCCACCTGCTGACATGGACGTGGTTACCCTGCTGAGTTTTATACAGCACAGACAGTAAGCGAAGGCACATTATTTGCAGATTATAATTATAGATTTGCAAAAAATGTTTTTGGGACCAATTAGGTGAAATTGCATAATTTCCCACGGCACACCAGAGAATATCTCACGGCACAGTGGTTGAAAAACACTGCATTAAACCATCCATCCATTTTCTACCGCTTATTCCCGTTCGGGGTCGCGGGGGGTGCTGGCACCTATCTCAGCTACAAAAAGTATGTGAAAACACTGGTTGAACATCACAAAATGTCACAAATTCAATCAGCCATTTTGAATATTTTGCTCAGAATACCTTCGGCTATTTTCGGAGATTGACACCAAGGTAGTAACGCTTCTGTACCCTGACAATGTTATCAAATTGGTCATACTGGAAATACGCAAACATTGAAATGTGGTGTTTATTATTCACAATCCTTATGTAAGACAAAAACACATATGCTTGGCTGTTTTATGCATTTGATATCGTAAATAAGCAAATAATCGTAAATAAAATAATAATCGTAAATAGAGAGCTAATTTCGCCACACCTGGTGTGTGTTTCAGAATCATTGGTACTTTAACTTTAACTTAAATGGGTTGTACTTTTATAGCGCTTTTCTACCTTCAAGGTACTCAAAGCGCTTTGACACTACTTCCACATTTACCCATTCACACACACATTCACACACTGATGGAGGGAGCTGCCATGCAAGGCGCCAACCAGCACCCATCAGGAGCAAGGGTGAAGTGTCTTGCTCAGGACACAACGGACATGACGAGGTTGGTACTAGGTGGGATTTGAACCAGTGACCCTCGGGTTGCGCACGGCCACTCTCCCACTTAACAATTGAGTCAACAGATTGAGGGTCCTCTGTTGTGCTAATTATACTCTCTCTAAAAATAATTAGTGCATGTCAGGACCTGAAAATAACCAGACAAGAGGGATATTGTTATTATAAGCGCCAATGCAGACGGACTATTTAAGCCGCCCATTGATAGCAGTGAGCTAATGTTACATTACACTCAGTTATGGGCAGTAACAAGCGACATGTAGCTCAGCTACGTAGCTTAGCTACATTTTCTATTAGCTTGGCGGTAGCTCGGTGACTTTTTTTTAAAGAGTAGCTTTTTCTGTTATTTAGCTAGTTTTAGACCAGGGGTGTCAAACGTACAGCCTGAACAGGTTTTACTTGGCCCGTGAGATGAAAAGCTGAATTCTTTGAATGAAAGAAACTGCTCTTCTAAATGTGTCCACTGGATGTCGCAATAGCAATTCTTTGTATCCCCTGCCGCAAGAGTGCGCATGTCTTCAGAGGGGGCGGAGCTATGTGCCTGGTTAAGATAGAGGACTGGTGACACATTTTCTGGGCGCACATGAATACAGTACGCTGAAATTACATGTATCCACTTCTAACTTCATGTGTGATTCATGAAATTAGTCCAAATTTACAAGTTTTGGTGTAGATGATGCTACATATGTAGCCAATACACCACATGATGTTAGTACATCAGTTGAGGAAAATGAGTACATTACATTAATAACATGCTGTAATTGGATTTTGATATTACTATTTTTATTACATGTTCTGATAAATTTAAATTTTACACCGATGAGAGCATTTTAAAACTCTGCCAGACTCACACCAATTTGACTGATGAACATATCCCATCATTTATTCAGAAATTAAAAATCACGACAAATGAAGATATACTTTTATGAACAGCAACATGTAAGTGTAAAAAACAACACTATTATGATTTGTATGTTTTCAGATTGTGCTTGTTCTATTTTTAAACAAAGAAAACAATCTGATGTTGTCTTTATTTTTAAGTTATCATGACATGATTTTATCAGTCCAGCCCACTTGGGAATAGATTTTCCTCTATGTGGCCCCTTAGCTAAAATATGTTTCACACACCTGTTTTAGACCCATGTAGCGAGGTAGCTTACATTGAAGCTACAAGCTACAAAAAGAGAAAATGTACTGGGAATCCAGGCCAAAAATAATATGGAGGAAATATTTTGGCCTGAATAAATTAGAAAATCCATCATGTTTGGTTGGTGTTCGCATGATGAGTCACAATTGGCTAAAGTTAGGCCGAGACCTGACAGACAGGCCAATCAGAGGCACGATAAGGCAGTACATTGAAACTAGTAAGCAAAATCATAACAGTCACACACTCATGTCATGTCAGATGTTTCCTTAAGTAATGAAGACCACCTCCAGAAAACCGACAATAATGCGTGTCCTTAGCCATATTTATACAGATGTATGCGTTTAGAGAAAACAACGCCCGAAACCTTAGATTTTAGTCATTTCCTCAGTACACCAAAATCATAACTGCTCTCTTCACGTCAAACACAAATTTAGGAACACACATTAAAGTGAGTTGAGTTCATGAAAAGTTTGACTGCACATAACTATTACTAACTTTTCCCAAACAACACACAAGTAATTTGTTTAATGAAGGTATAGATAAACACTTATTTTTTTAATACAATTATAGGGGTGGGCCAAAGAAAAGGCAAATTAAATAAATATATACAGTGGAATGCAGGGAACCCTAGAGGTAGTAATAGGAGTAGTAAGTTACATTAACATTGATATTATACATGTGGGCCCACAGATATAACTGCCGTTAAATGTAGCTTTGATATAGCAAGCTACTTTTGCCGTGTAGCTTGTAGCGGAGCTTGCTACAATTCTCCGGAGATAGCTTCACCTGTAGCTACATTTAATCGAGAGTAACTTGTTGCTTAGCTTGCTACATTTTCCATGTAGTTTTTGCTTTGTCTCAAACTTGCTAAAAGTAAATTCTAGATTATTAATGCATCTCTCACCTGGTAGTAGACAAATATGGTTATTGACTGACAGGTTGGTCGACTTTCACATCCGGGGATGGCATAATAGACCCCCCAAAAACGTTCCTGCAGAAACTTTTTTTAACCCTTCGTGAGGATTGTGATTGAATCTTCAACCAAACAGAGTAATATATGTGAGCGTCCGATCAGTTGGCAGTATTGTCCTGTTTAAGATTGTCACAACATTGCTGTTTATGGCAGACAAACTGCTTTACGGTAGACAAAAACGTGACTGCTGTTGTTGTGTGTTGTTACCGCGCTGGGAGGACGTTAATGAAATTGCCTAACAATAAACCCACATAAGAAACCAAAAACTAGCCCTCGATCATTCTACAGTTATAACATCATTGGGCAGACACGCTGCTTATATTGTGGGAAAGCGGACGTGAAAACAGGCTGTTCTCTCTCAGGTCCGCATGGAACTGGAGGGGGCGTGGCCTCCAGCTCCGCCTGAATTTCAGGAGAAAATTTGTCCTGGGAGGTTTTTCGGTAGAGGTGCTGAATTTCGGGAGTCTCCCGGAAAATCCGGGAGGGTTTGCAAGTATGGTGGGAAGAAATTACATGTGAACTACTGTAAGGACATGCAAACTCTGCACAGAGATGCAGAGGGTGGGATTCAAGCCCATCCAGAACCACCAGGCTGTACGGTCAGATGTGCCCTAACTGATAAGCTGTTTACAAAAATGCTAAAAGTGTTGTATGGATATCCCTGACAAGGACATACAGCAATGTACAGTATTAGTGTAAGGCCACTGATGTCTGCTATAGACAGTGTATTAAATGCTCTCTATTTTACTACATCAGATTAACCTCTATAAGCCGTCTACTGGTAAACTTGGCATGTCGAACATAATAGGTCACGCTCATCCATGCTACAGCTGCATTCACAAACAGAGCCACTACTTTTAGTGTCTGTTGTTGGCACGACACAGATTGCCAATCTCCCCCCACACTCCAAACAGAATTTGATTGAGGTTAGTGGGCCTCTGTCCATTTCATCATGCATGGTAACTATTGATAACAGTTTTTTTCTTGATTGGAATAATTGTGGAACAGAAGGTTAAGCGTGGTCATCTGCATACAGCGATGGAAGATTACAGCTTGGTTTTTAATGTGGTGCACTGCAAGTTTTTTTTTTAATTAAGACTTTGCTGTTCTGCACATTTCGGTGTGTTTAACCAAAGCGGATGCGACGGCTAAGTGTGAGCTGACATGGAAAATTAAGAAAGGAATTGCTGAGATGCGGAGAAAGGGTAGGATTAAATCAACTCTGAATCTTCCTACTCCTTTTTTGGACATTTTGAATTATGTCAAAATTAGGGATGTGCCGATCGATTGACCACCGATTGGTATTGACTGATTTTTGTGAAAAGTACGTGATCGGCCATTGCCAACTGCCTCTAATTGCAGATCGAAAATGCTGATTCTCCCTGGCTAACAAGCACCTAGCAACTAATTAAAGGCTGCACTTTTTGGGGGAATTTTGTCGATCATTTCCAATTCTTATGTAACACAAAAATATATTCATTCTTAATGGTAAATAAACGCTAGAAAAAGTCAGCCAACAATAGAGCTAATAGGTTTCTATTCTCCCTAAGAAGCCCTCTAAAAAGCCGACCAACATAATAAAACATCACCTACTGTACAATATCTGTTGTCATTAAGATGCAGACTGCTAGAATGTTAATATATTCCCATTTAGATGAAGAATGACTTATAATCCTCATGAAGAAAAGGGGTGCGAAACCAAGCGTCGTTTTGTGTCGTTCTTGCCATTCCCTGGTCTAAAATGGCTGTCAAAGTGACCAATTTGCCAGAATACATCTTTGTCTTTCTACTATCAAGGTGAGAGGCATGATTAATGATCTAAAATAAAGTAAAATAAACGAGGAAGCAGCTCATCAGTCTACCATGTCAACAAAGGCACACTAAGCTCGTGATCACGATGCCACTCTAAATAGGTAGTCTTCGTTAGCGCTTATTATAATAACATCACTAATACTTTGTTAATATCCAAGTCACAAAATGTAAATGGCGTATTGTGGGCGGTTTTTGGATGTTTTTTTTAATTGGGTTTTATAAGTGGAATAGAGGACCTCCCATTGGCTCTGCTGTAAGCGGACTTTTGTTCGCGAGTTAGAATGCATTAATAAAATTACATCCCTCGTCATGTCTTCCATAAGGATAGGCAAAATTTTAAAAAAATTCAATTTCCCTTTAGCGCGTATAATAACAATGTCACTAATGCTTTGTCAATATTAAGGTCACAATATGTAAGTGGAGTATTGTTGGTAGTTTTTGGATGTTTTTAGAGGGGTTTATGGGCACAATAGATGACTCCCATTAGCTGTTAACCACCTTGTACTTGCCGTATATTACAAATTAGAATGCATAAAAAAAGAAAGACGGACATGTTTTTGTCTTACACAAAGATTGTAAATAATGGGCCAAATTCCCCCCAAAATGTGCAGTTTCCCTTCAAGTGTCTCCATTCACAGTGTGGAGCCTCTCTCCTAAACTAATAATAATCACCTCCATTACCGCAAACAAAATGCATTTTTTAGTATTTTAAATATCATTATCAAGTAATATTATCACTGAAGGATGAGCTTAAATATATTATACACAGAGAGAAAGCCAGGAGCAGACATGCTAATAGCTAAGCTACTGTATTCTAGCTTGAAACAAAACCAATCAATAAGTAATCAGTTAACTTTAAAAAGTAGATGGAAGCATGTTTTAGCAGCTAGTAAGAGGATATTAATGCCCCACTTAAGAACGTTCAGTTTTGGTAGATTTTGTCGGCATCAGTGGTAGTGTTTTGCCTGAAGGAAAACCACATTTCCCATGAGGACCAGCACATAGCAGTGTAAATCTTCAGAAACTACCGGTACTGTCACGTACATACAAACTGACACGATAATACCACAATGATTCAGGATGACTGATCTTTCCTTATTAGGAACCTACACATTTTACTCAATATTTGCGGTTTGCAGTCATCCCATTGTATTTTCTTTATACAGTCTTTTGAGTGTGTTGAGTAGCTGGTCGTGTCAGTGTGGAACTGCGAACTATCAAGCTGGTGGCTATTTATTGCTATCGCACAACATTTCCGATGGCTAACATTAGTATAATTATTTTGATTTTAGAATCGAAAGTTATTTAAAAGTCTAGCAGGAACAAAGACCAAGGCAGCATTAGTCAACAATCCCTCCTCGTCTTTGCGCTCAGCGAGTTAAAGCCGGGCCAATGTTGATATTTTTATCCCTCCTCAACGTTGCATAGGGCCAGTGAAAGCGATACAGACACCCTCAGGCCATGACAGAGGTGTCATTCAACTAGTTGTAAGTCGATGTATAATCCCAAAAGTTATGAAAATATTTTATGAAGGCTGAAACTGTGACGATCTGTCACTTCATTTCTGTTTGTTTTCCTCGTTCTTGTATTTACTTCCTATTCAGTGCTCTTATTTTGGTTTCCACTTCCTCCTTGTTCCGCTGAGCACTGTTCATTTCACACACCTGCTGTTGATTGGCAGTTGGTCCACACCTGCTGCTAAACAACATTTATGCTATTTATGCCTTGTCTCGAGCACTCCTCAGTGCTCGATGATAATTCTATGTTTGGAACTTCTGTTTGCAAGACTGCTTCATGTTTCTTTGTTTGATGATAATTAAAGTCATCTTACCTGCTCATCCTCCTCCTGGTTCTTGCCTTTTGGGGTAACAAAAACGGCAGCCATGCGTTTTCCTGACACAAACATTACTTAGTGCTGCATCAACAGGAAATGAACAAGTACATGTATAAGAGTCAACAGAGAGGATAATATAACGACTATTGGTCGCAGTCAGTATACGACACGACACGTAAGAGGAGGACCGAATCCATAAATTTGTGGTGTCACTATTAAGGGTAGTATCAGTACACTAATGATACCAACTAGAGTGATTAGATCGATACTTTATTTTCCCAAAATATTTCCTTTGTTGTTTCTGTTAAGGTTTACAAACACTGGCAATAATTATCTGGACACAGGAAGACTGTAGGAGCAAAACCCAAAAGATTTAAATAGTTAGCAGATAGTTTTTTTATGTTATTTAGTTATTGTGTATTATTTACTTTGTTTTGCTTAAACACTTGTATGTAATAAAAGAAAATAAAGAACTAGGTTAAATGTTATGTTGATGTTGTTGAACTGTCAATAGCTCTCACGATAAATACAATGAAAAATGTACGGTTAAAACACGTAATCGGTATTGTTATCGGCCGATCTCACTCATGAACGATCGCTATGAGAATGGGGAGCATAAAACCTTGATCAGAAAATCCCTAGTCTACATGTTTTGCACTTCAATGTAACTTTGCTAGCCATGTTAATCTCCAACTAGTGCTGTCAAGAGTTGAGAACTTTTAGTCAAATTAATCACTGAGTTGTTTTGAATTGATTTCAGTTAATCACTATTAAATATCATAAATTTTGCATGAACAAAGAACCTGAATAAAGAAGGAAATGCATGCACTTGAACATCATGTTCATGGTTACAAAAAAGGCCTCCCTTTATGAGGAATAAACATCACAAAATGTACACAAAGGCACATTCTTATGAATTAATTTAGTCTTTGACGTCCCAAAGGACCTCAACTCTGATCCAGCCTGTGCAATTGACCTTTGGAATATAAAACAGCAACAGAGAGGCAAATGGGGGGGACCTCTGTAGATTAGGAAGAGGCTTTTAATGTGTATAAATACATCCCCACTCTCATAAATGTCATTATTACCAGGTTGGAAGCATCATTATCAGGATGGACCATCATTTAAGTTTTGTTGGACGCGCATCAACTTTAATGAAAATTCTTTAACACATCCTGCCGTCCACGTCATTTTCCCCCCCAACCGAACCTTATGTCAATATTAATCAGCGCGCTTCTGCCTCGCACAGGCTCACCTATCATGTCTCTGCGGGGACTGCGCAACACAAACACCCCAGCCATGACAACCGCGGTCTGAGCAAGTCCCTCCTACTGACAGCTGGCTTATTGTGCGCCGTGTCTCTGAAGCGGCCTTGTTTCCCTTTGCTTGACCAGTTCAATAACTAATCTCAATGCAGCCGGCAGCGTGGAGCTTGGAAAATGAGGTGGATGCAGTCTACTAAGGTCACATTATGATTCACTGATAAATCCCAAAATGCGCTTGCGACTTTGCTGCACTGTATAATATACATATCTGTATACTTAAATATAAAATGTTTGCCATACAAGCTTTCTTTTGAGTATAGCTCGTTATTAAGCCAAACAACTTGTTGCTTTTGGTTGCTATACATATGAACACATTTTAGAAGGAAACATTACAGATTTGCATTTAGAAAACAAGCTGAAATACATCTAAATCAGGGGTCTCAAACATGCGGCCCGCGGGCCAATTGCGGCCGGCGAGACGTTATTTTGCAGCCCGGACTTTGATATGACAATTTAATGTATGTGCGGCCCGCGAGTTTAGTATGAACGGAACTTGACAGCGTCATACTTTGCAACGTTCCCAATTATCACGGGAGTCCTCTTAATATCAGGGTATCAATTCTCTGGTAACTTCTGCCGATATTTACCCAATCAACAATACTTAGGGGGTGCCGCACTGACACTGTTCTTAACGCCCCCTGAATCCTGTACAGACAGCGTGCAAGCCTATTTGATTGTTCCATATGGCTGAGCAATACACGTGTGTGATGTTGCAAAACATATTTGGTCAACAGCTACACAAGTCACACTGAGGGTGACCGTAAAAAAAACTTTAACACTGTTAAAATTATGTGCCAGACTGTGAACACACACCAAACAAGAATGACAAACACATTTCAGAAGAACATCCACACCGTAATACAACATAAACTCAACAGAACAAATACGCAGAATCCCATGCAGCCCTGACTCTTCCGGGCTGCAATACACACACCCACGCTACCACCAACCCCCCACGCCTCCACCCTCCCTATTTGCGTTGTTTGAGATTGTGTATATTGTAGCCCGGGAGAGTTTGGGCTGCCGGAAAAATTGTGACAGTTGGCTTTCCCGCCCTGGCAATGCTTACCTGGGGGCCACTGGATGCAGAAAACAGGTGAGGCTGGGTCGCAAGAAAAGATTTCTTAAAAGATCTAACATGCACTTTTTAATGAATTCACCTTCTATGAATGGCTTTCCCGTCCTGAAAGCCAACTGTCACGATTTGTAACAGTGTTAAAGTTTTTTTTAAGGCCATCCTCAGTGTGACTTGTGTAGCTGTAGACCAAAAATGTCTTGCAACATCACACACGTGTACTGCTCAGCCATATGGAACAATCAAATAGGCTTGCACCCTGTCTGTACAGGATTGAGGGGGCGTTAAGAACAGTGTCAGTGCAGCACCCCCTAAGTATTGTTGATTGGGTAAATATCAGCAGGGATTACCAGAGAATTGATACCCTAATATTAAGAGGACTCCCGTTGTAATTGGGAACGTTGGAAAGTATGACGCTGTCAAGTTCCGTTCATACTAAACTCGCGGGCGGGCCGCACATACATTAAATTGTCATATCAAAGTGCGGGCCGCAAAATAACGTCTTGCGGGCCGCAATTGGCCCGCGGGCCGCATGTTTGAGATCACTGCTCTAGACACAGATGTGGCTCTTTTGATGACTGAACCAGGCTCTTAGATAAATCTTACCTGACATTGCTTAACACGGTAAGTTATGAATAAATCCGCTGGTAATCACAGTGTCAAAAATGTTCAAAATATAAAACATTCTCATGCATTTTAATCTATCCATTCGGTTACTACCACACCTGTTCAAGAATTCACATTAATGGTAAGAAGTATTTTATTTATTGTTGGTTTGCTTCAGAATAACAATGTTATTAAAAAGAATAAGAGACTTATTATACTCTAAAAATGTTGGTCTCACTTAAAAATGCACGCATTTAGTTGTATTCAGTCTTAAAAAAAATATTATATGGCTGTCACGGAAATACTTTTTAAAATATTTGGCTTGTATGGCTCTCTCAGCCAAAAAGGTTCCCGACCTCTGGTGTAAGACATTGTTATTTTGTTTGGCATATGTTCTTATATCGACATAGTGTTTTTTAAAGAATAACATTTAATTTATTCAACCAATTGAAAACACATTTGAATGACACATATTTAGGACCCATATATCACAGACAATTGTTCTCATAGTATATGAAACCAGTACAATGCATTTGTGGCCTGTGCAGAATAATGTGATAATCATTTGAAACGATTGAAAGGTTATCACCACATTATGCAATTTTTCCTCCCAAGAGGGCGAATGACATTTTGATCTGTCACATTGTCCCTCACAACAATAGCGTTGCAAAGGGCATCTAAGGATTCCTTATTTCCCTCGTCCGATTACTTCATACATCTGAGACAACATTTTGCAAAGCTCAGCTAAAATAAACTATTTGACCTGTCAACGCTTACCCTCAATGACATCACACAAACAAGGCCTGACCAAGACTCACAAAGGCGGGCACACTTCCTGTGGTTGGACACGCGAGCATCTCTTCCTCCTCTCTTCTGTCACATGTAGACTAATGGACAGCAGGCCCATGCTCTTGATGCAGAGCGCCTTTTTTGGCCCACGAGGAGCGTGTGTACTCACCAATTTCTGCTTGGACACACACAAACAATAGGGCTTGTCTGGAGAGCTTGGGACCCGAACCCTGAGGAAGGGCAGATGGTGCCCGGAATCGAGGGCCGCACCCCTATTACCATGAGAAAAGAGAGCGACACGGGTGGGGGAACAGGTACCCTTCTGTGCTTTATCAATATTAGTGAGAAGTGCTCATTTAGCCAACGGTGCCAATTTTTGGAACCCAATTTGGAGCAAGCTGTCAGTTAAAAGGCATAGAATATTAACTGTTGTGCCAACTTCAGCTTCTTAACACCTATTTTATTAATGTTTTGTTTCAACATACTACTTCAAAATAAATAGTGGCATTTTAATATTGTAGCAAAAACGTTCTATTTCTTCAGACAAAGCATGTTACAAAGTCGCTCTCTAGTGGCTTTAAACAGGAGCGCAGCCCACTTTTAGAAAATCAAATGCATCTCTGGCCTTCAAAACTTTCCAATTTAACATATTTATTTATTTATCCATCCATCCATTTTGTACCACTTGTCCCTTTTGGGGTCGCTGGTGCCTATTTCAGCTGCATTCGGGCGGTAGGCAGTGTACACCCTGGACAAGTCGCCACCTCATCGCAGCATATTTATTCAATTTGTATTTAAAAATTTAATTATATTGAGCTGTATCTGCATGTAAATTGTTGTGAACTCCTTGAAATGACCATCAACTTTTGATATATTGTTTTTTTTTTATAAACCGACGGATTGATTTTGAAGAGATAATTATTTTGTTTATGCATTGCTGCTGCTCTAAAACAGGAATTTAGGATATTTGAGCTATTTACAAAACATAGGTTGACCTGATTAAATACACACAGTGGGACAGCAACAAATTATATTCCCGCTACTGTGATTAATTTGTTATACGTATTAGTTTTTAAATACCTGTAATTCAGAACAAAACATTATTATTTTAAGTATTATTATATTTATATATTATCATTATAAAGTGTCATTGCTAAGTATTCATCAATTCCATTCATAAGGCAGTTGCTGGTTGTATTTCTAATTAACTTAACTACGAATATAGCTCTGTGCACATAATATTTATCTACTTTATCTGTCCTCTTTCAGGATTATATTGAATAAGTTTAAATAAGAATAGAAATCATGTATAAGCTTGGTATACTATTTATTTCTTGTGGGTTTTTTTACATTCTGTCTCTCACAGACCATACAAAAGTATGTGCTGTTCTTTTTAAGGGGGTACATTTAAAAAATCAAAAGGGGATATTTTCTCCACTGCAATATAGTTAGTAAAAATGTGTTATTTGGGAGGGATTCACCTTATGATATTTTCCATTTGATTATTGTATTTTTTTTTACGTACACTGTAAAAAAAAACAAAAAAAAAAATGTTATTTACAGCATACTACTGTAAATGGAAAATTGGTACCACTAATTTTTACAGTAAAATTCTGCTAACTAAGCTGCCAGTTTTTTATTTATTTTTTTTACATATCTATGGTTTATGTTTTTACAGTGTATTGCTGTAAATTGAAAAACAATTGTACGATAGTTTTGTTATTTTTATGGTAAAATTCTGGTGACTAAGCTGCCATTTTCCCCTTTTTTACGGTAAAATCTATAGGTACATTTACATTGTACAATTTGATAAATTACTTGCTTTGAACAACAACGTTTTTCAGAATAGATGATGAAATAGTATTTGATGCATTATTAGATCATTATAAAGTTAAAAAGATATGCGACTGCATGCAGTACTGCATTTTTTGGACCATAAAGCGCCTTTAAAATCCTTTCCTTTTCTCAAAAATCCACAATGTTCTTTATAACCCGGTGCGACTTGTGTATTAATTATATCTTGTTGTGCTGACCTCGAAGCAATTGTTTTATATGGTACATGGTGTAATGATAAGTGTGACCAGTAGAAGGCAGTCACGCACAAGTGATTTGTGTGGACTATAGGTTGAATGAAGCCTGTTCAATAAATGACACTAGCAAGCACAGGCAAGACCAAAGCTTTGATGTTTCATTGAGAATAAAGAACATTACACAAGGCGGTCAAAAATTTTGATGGTTTGTCGGCGCATTACGGCTACCGTAGTCAGCTGTGCTTCAACATACGGGTATTATTATGTTGCGTGTATGAACACCCTAAAATGGCACCTATTAGGAGACATTATCTGGCATTTTGTTTGGACCTACTATGCATAACCAACCTTTCCCGTTGATGAGTATTTGGGATTTCCATAAGTCCCGAAAATGTGCGCGAGTCCGCCATTGTAGTCCACGCCGTAGTCAATAGGCTCCTTCTTTTCTCTGTCCTCTTGTTGTGGGGCATTCATCCTCCACTGTTGCCATTTCTAATACAAAGTAGTGTACAGATCTAACTTGTTTGTATCTGTCAGTAGACTCGCTATGGAAGCGCTAAAAACTACGGGTACAACAAAGATGACAGGGAGAAGACGCTGTCGAAGTGAGCCACTTAAATAAGACCACCCACAAAACAGCGTACTTTTATGGAAGTCAGAAAGCAACTTCACATCACATCACGGCCTGTAAAATACAATCTATGCAAAATGATGCCCAGAAAAACACAATTGCATGCTATGTAGACCAAAACGAAGTGCTGTAAATGTCAAAAAAAAAAAAAATCATAATTTGACCCCTTTATTCCACCTTATAATCCATTGTTCCTTGTGTATGAAAACCGACCTAAATAGACCCGTTTATCGGCAATGTGACTTTAGTCAGAAAATTATGGCAGATGTATGTATTTTTTTTGTCAAAATGAACAGATAAAACACATTTATTAAGAAAAGATAAAGTACTTTATTGATGCATATTATTTCCAGGCCATAAAAAAAATTATGTGGCAGGCCTGATCTGGCCCCCAGGCCCTGAGTTTGATACATGCGGTATAAAGCAAGCCCAAATTGGGCTGCAAGTGCCCCCTTGAGGGCTGTCAAAAAATATCTGTTTCTTATCTGTGGTCTCTATAGGCCGCAGCGGTACTCTTGGCATTAGTGACACTATCAAACAAACAGAAGAAGTCTGAATCTGAAGTAATTGAGAAGTTTCTTAGGCGCAAAAATTAAGATTAAAGTGGTGACGATGTATTCTCATTTGCACTTTAATTTTATTGACAGTTTAGTTAAGAGATATAACTCGCTGGAATATAAAGACAACAGAACATACACCCATAACTGTGGATGCATACGCAAAAGTGCAATATATTTATCTCTACAGTAATATATTTATTTATATCTGCACCTTATTGCTCTTTTATCCTGCACTACAACGAGCTAATGCAACACAATGTTGTTCTTATCTGTACTAAAGTCCAAATTTGAATGACAATTAATGGAAGTCTAATTATTTATTATTGTATTAGAATACCATGTTTACATGCATGTATTTTTTTTCATCAGTTTTTATCTGTCTTTTTTTTGCAGTATATTTGATTAGTGTTTATTTTTGTAATCAGCCTCACTTAAGCCTTAACAATAATATTTGTGGTTTCAGATAATTTGACAAGATTTAACATCACCCTGATAAAAATGTATGTATATGTAAATTATAATTATTTACTACAATTCGAATCAAGAGAAAGCGGCTAACTAGCAGTAATAAACTACAAAGCACTAGCCCAGGGGTAGAGAACCTATGGCTCGTGAGCCAGATGTGTCTCTTTTGATGACTGCAACTGGCTCTCTGATAAATCTTCGCTGACATTGCTTAACACGATAAGTAATGAATAATTCCGCTGGACATCGCAGTGTTAAAAATAACGTTCAAAATATAAAACATTCTCATGCATTTTAATCCATCCATCCATTTTCCTAATGCACCTGTTCAAGGTTGCGGGTGGCTCAGACAATCCCAGCTGTCCTTCGGGGTGCAGGAGGGTCACATTAATGGAAAGAAGTCAATCAATCAATGATTATTTATATAGCCCTAAATCACTAGTGTCTCAAAGGGCTGCACAAACCACAACACAAACCACAACAACATCCTCGGTAGAGCCCACATAAGGGCAAGGAAAACTCACACCCAGTGGGACTCACACCCATTGGGACTCACACCCAGTGGGACGTCGGTGACAATGATGACTATGAGAAACCTTGGAGAGGACCGCATATGTGGGCAACCCCCCCACCCCGACACCCCCTCCCCACTCTAGGGGAACCGAAAGCAATGGATGTCGAGCGGGTCTATCATGATACTGTGAAAGTTCAATCCATAGTGAATCCAACACAACCGTGAGAGTCCAGTCCAAAGTGGATCCAACACAGCAGAGAGAGTCCCATCCAAAGTGGAGCCAGCAGGAAACCATCCCAAGCGGAGGCGGATCAGCAGCGCAGAGATGACCCAACCGGTACACAGGCGAGCGGTCTATCCTGGGTCCCGGCTCTGGACAGCCAGCACCACATCCATGGCCACCGGACCGGACCCCCTCCAGTGGGACGGACGGGAAAAAGAAAAGAAACAGCAGATCAACTGGTCTAAAAAGGGAGTCTATTTAAAGGCTGGAGTAAACAAATGAGTTTTAAGGTGAGACTTAAATGCTTCTACAGAGGTGGCATCTCAAACTGTTACCGGGAGGGCATTCCAGAGTACTGGAGCCTGAACAGAAAACGCTCTATAGCCCGCAGACTTTTTTTGGGCTCTGGGAATCACTAATAAGCCGGAGTCCTTTGAACGCAGATTTCTTACCGGGACATATGGTACAACACAATCGGCAAGATAGGCTGGAGCTTGACCGTGTAGTATTTTATACGTAAGTAGTAAAACCTTAAAGTCACATCTTAAGTGCACAGGAAGCCAGTGCAGGCGGGTCAGTATAGGCGTAATATGATCAAACTTTCTTGTTCTTGTCAAAAGTCTAGCAGCCGCATTTTGTACCAACTGTAATCTTTTATTGCTAGACATGGGGAGACCCGAAAATAATACGTTCCAGTAATCGAGAATAAAAAATTATTTTATTTATTACTGGTTAGCTTCAGAATAACAATGGTATTAAAATGATAAGAGACTACTTGTTGGTTTTACTTAAAAATGCACGCATTTAGTTGTATTAAGTGTTAAAAATGATCATATCAAAGTTTCATGTTAGACTTGCTCGACATCTGATGAGCATCGTGCGTTGCGGTGGAGATGTAGCCAAACTCTCATGAGACACACTTTGCCTTTGGTTTGTAGATGTATTTATTGTATCGGCAGCATCGTCAATGTGCTGCCGCTAGACACACAGATTGAACTCATCACTCCGGAACAGAAAACATAGGTGTCAGGTAACACAGAGGTAAACACTGCCCTCTAATGGACACAATGAGTAAGGGCGTACAACAGTACAACACTTAACACCCCCACTCGCTCTTAGCTTATTGTGGTACATTAATTTTCATAGAAAATAAAACAACAACAACACATTTTGGCACACAATATTCTTTTCTTGCACTAAGTGCCAAACAAATACTTAGCAAACTTCTTCAGTTTTAGCTTAGTGGCTGGTTTTGTCATCAAGTCAGCAATCATGTTGTCAGTAGAACAATAATCCAAACATATTCTCCCACTGTTCACAGTTTCACGAATGAAATGATACCTTATATCAATATGTTTGCACCTTTGTCGGTTTACTGGATTTCTAGCTAGTGCTATAGCTCCCTGGTTGTCATCGTAAACCTTGGTTTGTGCATACTGACACTTATCAATACCCTTGAGTAACTGTTGTAAATACATACACTCCTGTATGGCTGACGCTAAGGCCATGTATTCTGCCTCGCAGGTAGACAGTGCAACAGTTGGTTGCTTTTGACTTTTCCATGAAATTAGTGCACTTTTCTCACTTAAACTTGCACAGTACCCTGTGGTGCTACGTCTGTCTGTGACCTCAGATGCCCAGTCAGCATCGCTGTGGACTATTAGACCAAGTTCACCTGTGTCATCCCTTTTAAAACATAACCCACGGTCTGTTGTACCTTTAGGATACCTGAAAACATGCTTTACAGTGTTCCAATGTTCCTCACTTGGCTCAGCAAAATGCTGGGAAAGTTTACTGACCACATAACTTAAATCTGGTCTAGTGCAAGTAGCCAAATAGATCAAACTTCCCACTGCCTCTCGATAGATCTTTGGTTCTTCCATTTTTACAGCATTTTCTGTGTACTCGAGTTTTGACTCGCATGGGGTCTCTCTGGCCTTACAATCTTGCATCCCAAATCTGGAGAGGATTTTGTTTACATACTTGTGTTGTGACATTGTGACTTGGTCCTCTGACTGTTTAAAATCAATCCCTAGAAAATTGTTTAACTTCCCCAGGTCTTTCATTTTAAATCTCTCAGTGAGAATCACTTTGACATTTTTCACAACCTCCTCATTGTTAGCAGCAATTATCAGATCATCAACCCACACAATCAAAATCACTTTTTCATTTTCTGTTTCCCTTGTGTATTGGCAGTTATCAGCAAGATTTTGATCAAAACCGTTTTCAGTGAGATATGCATGCAACAGAGAATTCCAGTTTCGACCTGACTGCTTGAGACCGTATAAGGACTTCTCTAATTTGCATACTAGCTTCTCTCCTGTTTTTGACTTTTTCTCATAACCTTCAGGTTGTTCGAGATAAATCTCACAGTCAATTGGTGCGTGTAGGTATGCGGTTTTCACATCCATTTGATGTAAAACTAGATCTTCCTGCACTGCTTTTTGCATGATTACTCTGACTGTTGTCATGTCAGCAGTAGGCGAGAATGTTTCCTCATAATCGATGCCTTGTTTCTGGCTATAACCTTTTGCAACAAATCTTGCTTTACACTTATCTGACCCATCTGTATTACTTTTGAGTGTATACACCCATCTACCCCCCACTGCCTTTTTGCCTGGTGGTAACTGAGTGATTTTGAATGTATCATTCTCTTTTAGTGACTGCATTTCGTCATTCATTGCATTTATCCATTGCTGTGACCTGGTTGATCGTATGGCATCCTGGTAATTTTGTGGTATGTCGCAAACTGCTCTATAACACGAGTCTACACTAGTTACCAGCATGTCTGCTGTGTCTTCCATGTGATATTCCTGTAGGCGCACAGGCCTTCTCCTAACTCTAGGTGGGTTCTTTCTTTCCTGTTTCCCAGCGCTAGAATGTTCACCTTCAATCTCTGTAATAGAAACATCATCTTTAACACTTTGACCTGATGCGTTTCCCATTTTTTCATCATTATTTTCCTCACTGTCAAGGAACCTGGGGTTTACCTCTCTGTCCTGATACTCAGTGTGTGGCCCATGTGTTTGTGTTTCTTTTTCGTTGACTGTCTTGTTTGTAAATTTCACTAGCCTGTGTTTTTGGACTGTTTCTATGTCTGGATAATACACAAGATAAGCTGGGCTATTCTTGTCGTACCCGATAAAACGACCCTGCTCACATCTAGGATCTAACTTCCCTTTCTCCTGCGTGTATGCAAAACACACCGTTCCAAATTTTTGAAGTTTGGACATGTCTGGCCTCTTGCCTGTGAGCATCTCATAAGGTGTTTTCTTTGTGCGTTTACTGTAACATCTATTTCGCACATAGGCAGCTGTCTGTACAGCATAATTCCACATTTTGTCTGGTAGTTCACTGTCAAAAAGCATACACCTGCCCATCTCATAGAGGGTTCTCCAACTTCTCTCTGCCGTGCCATTTTGGTGCGGCGAATAGGGTGCAGATGTCTCGTGCTTAATCTTATTTTTGGTTAGCAGTGCTCTGAATTCCTTGCTCGTAAATTCAGTACCATTATCCGAACGTAGACATTTAACTTCCCCAAAAGGGGCGGAGTCTGCTAAGAACCTTTCTGTAGCGTGTACTGCATCACTTTTGCATTTGAGAAAATATACAGTCATAGCACCTGAATAGTCATCCGTAAAGGATTGTGCATATTTGTGACCTTCTAAGCTTGGGGTTCTCATAGGACCGGCTATATCTGTATGTACCAGTTGTAGGGGCTGTGTAGCCTTTCTGTCTGGTTCTCTATTTCTTGTCTGTGTGAATTTACCCTTTACACATATTTCACACAGCTGTGTTGGCCTGGCCGCACTCCCTCTGATTTTCATACCTCTTACCACCCCCATTAATTTTTGTACATCCTCATAATTGCAGTGACCCAATATCTCATGCCAGGTTTGCATGTCGTGGCACATATTGCATTTATCAACAATTTTCTGAACAGTTGGTAAGTAAAACAGATTACCACTCCCATAGAAGTCAAACCTGTCCCCTTTCTTGGTGATCATGTGGCTGTCTCCCTTCTTGAATGTCACTGTCGCCCCACCGTTTGTTGCCCTTGCCACTGAGAAGATGTCGTGTGGGTAGGTCGGTATATACAATGCATCCTGCAGCTGCGCTCTTTGTTGGCGTCCTTCATTGTCTAGTAGATAGATCAGCGCCGTCCCTCTGCGTTGCGCCATCCCACTGCACTTGGTCCCATCCGCCAGCTCGATAGAATGGGTGTCGGGCTGGAATGTGTTGTCAAAGCTCTTGAACTTGGCGATGTCGTTCACAATATGGGATGTCGCGCCGGCGTCAATCATTATCCCTTTCTTCTTGACGTTGACAGATGACCTCTCGTCTGTTGCATGCTTGGCCATGAAACATTGATCCTCTTGGTCGATGTCCTCCTTTTCTTCTGCAACTTTTCTGGCTCCGTCTTTTCCCTTTTTCCTGCATAGAGACTCTGCGTGTGTGTTACTCTTGCAGTGACTGCACCACACTTTCTTGGTACACCTGGTTCTGATATGTCCTTTTTCTCCACATTTGTAACATGTCAGAGTGGCTTCCCCTTCCTTCCAGTGTGTCTTGGTGCCTTGTTTGCTTTGCTTTGTGTTAGTCTTCATCACACTGTCTGCAGGTCCAGTTGTCCTCATCTTCTCAGACTCTTCATAAACCCTCAGTCTTCTCTTGAAGTCTTTGAATGTCACGTTGTCCTCATTTTGTGTAACGTGGACAGCAAGTGGTCTGAATGAGTCTGGCAGTCCATTCAAAATGGTGGCCACAAGCAGCCCGTCACTCATGTTCTCTCCTGCATCACGAAGAGCTGAAATTATATTCTCAGCCCTTATCATATAATCAGTCACAGTCTCATTACCTTCCATTTTTATGGTGGTCAATGAAGTGTACAGGTTTAGAATCCTGGGCTTGCTCTTTCCAGAATAATGTTCTCTTAATAATTTCAAGGCTTTCCTTCCATCATCGGCGGCGTCATGTCTTATCAATGATAGGCTCTTATCATCTAGTGCGTTCACTAGTTGAGCATAACAATCGGCATTCTTCGCTGGATCTGCCGCTATGGCAGCCTCGCCAGTGGGCTCTCTCAAAATGGTGTCTTTTAGCTTCATGATGTGTAAACGGCTGAGGAATCTTGTTTCCCATAAATCATACTTATCTTCTGTTCCATCGAAGACAATCTGCAGTTGTAGCATTCCTGCTCCGGCCATTTTCACTTGTATTCTTTTTATAGTTTGCTATCTCCAAAATGTTGCTCAGGCTGTGGCTTGTAGAGTCCTCAATTTTCGCGGGGTTCTCTCGGCGCCATCTTTATCCGAGCTCGCCTAGTAGCTTCTCCTGGCTAACAGTTCTTCTTACTTCTGTTACCTTGTTGTTGCTCTAGACTTGCGTTACTGGGCCCATAACCTGATGAGCATCGTGCGTTGCGGTGGAGATGTAGCCAAACTCTCATGAGACACACTTTGCCTTTGGTCTTGTAGATGTATTTATTGTATCGGCAGCATCGTCAATGTGCTGCCGCTAGACACACAGATTGAACTCATCACTCCGGAACAGGAAACATAGGTGTCAGGTAACACAGAGGTAAACACTGCCCTCTAATGGACACAATGAGTAAGGGCGTACAACAGTACAACACTTAACAACATCCATTTCTTTCGGTCCCCTGGGGGGGGGGCACATATGTGGTCCTTGCCAAGGTTCTCATAGTCATCATTGTCACCGACGTCCCACTGGGTGTGAGTTTTCCTTGCCCTTATGTGGGCCTACCGAGGATGTCGTAGTGGTTTGTGTTGTGGTTTGTGCAGCCCTTTGAGACACTAGTGATTTAGGGCTATAAGTAAACATTGATTGATTGATTGATTATATGGCTCTCATGGAAATATATTTTAAATATTTGGCTTTCCTGGCTCTTTAGGCCAAAAAGGTTCCCGACCCCTGCACTAGCCCCTGTGCTTTAGAAAAGTTGGGCCCCGAGGTCGAAAAGGTTAGGAACCATTGGTCTAAAGAATAAAGTTTAGGCATAAACATTTTAACTTTAAATTTATTTAAGTTTTTAGTTAAGTACTTTGAGGGGGATACAGTGCAGTTGACCTACAAATGACAATACATACTATATTGTGATATAAAAATAAACAGATAGATGTGTCATTTTAATCAAATGTTTGTATAATGTTAAAACAAAAAGAAACAACACAATTTAATACGTATTAACCACGTCGAGGTGGTAGTGGTCCCATTACTGGCGGTGACCGTGATGTGGTTCAAAGAGGCTGCTCGTCGTCAGCCATCAGGCCGGCCTCTCGACATCAATTCTCGCCTAACTAGTAGCTCCTCTCCGCCCCCCGCCACCAGCACCAGCACCAGCAGCAGCAGCAGCAGCAGCAGCAGCAGCACTAAGACACACGCTGGAGCCCGGATGCACCGCCATGCCGACTCTCCCAACACGGTCATAAATTATTCACCTACCTGCCCGACTTTTTCAAGAGTTCACCGAGGACGTTGATAGAAGCGAGTGCGGTGAACTGGAACCCATTTCTCAGGCAGACTATTCCAGCGCCGCCGCTGTGTTTATTGTTAAAATAATCATCATTATCATCACTATTAGCCGTGTTAGCATCGATGTGGTTGCATGGACATGCTAGTTAGCTGCTAGCTAACGTTAGCTCGCCCAGTGACAGTCCTGGCGGAGGCGGGGAGATCTGCGAGGTGAGTGTGTGCTATTTTGATGTTGACAACACTCCGGACCCTGCTCAAAAAAAGGTGACAATGTAATGGTTGTTATCACCACTGTTATGGTCATTCGGAATTTTTAAGGTGTTCAAGGTAACGGCGACTCAATGTGAGCACTTTTTGTGGTCGTTTGACGCCTTTTGACATAACGTTTATTCGACGTTTGGCTGCTCTGGCCCGGATGCTAGGAGCTAGCGTGCTAACAGGATAACTGTCTAGCAATAGGGCTTGGAACTTTTCACATTATTAACCCCTGCTTAGTCTTGAATGCTGTTTTCTTTATAATATAGCTAAATAAAAATTCAATGTATCACTACTGGTTAAAAATATGAATAACTTAAAAGTAAAGGTTTATTCCTCTACTGTGGATTTATTGTTGAAGTGAAATGTTTTTGTTTTGTGTGTGTGTGTGTGTTTATGTTCACTTAATCAACCTAAAACAATCACTTCAGGTTTGTTTCTGTTTCCGAGATGATGCAAACTTTTTTTTAAATTCATGTCTTTTTTTAAATTTCAGATTCAAGATAGTTTCCACTACAATGTCTGTTGACGAAGACACTGTAAAAACTGGTAGCCCACAGGCTATCTCCGCTTCATCCCTGCAGCTGTCAGAATGTTCTGGAAGTTGCAGCGGTGTGTCAGTACTGGTGGAAAGCGCCACAGGGGCCACCCGGGACTTGGAGACTGCTTGTCCTGTCCCTGGCACCGCAGTCTCACCAAAACACTCTAGCACTGTTGACTCTCTTACGCACTCAAACAGCACTGGATTGAGACCTAAAGGGAATGAGGCTGGCATTAATCGCAGGAACAACTTCCACCACCCCAAACAGCATCAACAAATGAGAGTGACGAAGCGACGCAACACGTCAAACTTTAGTTTCAAGCATCCGACTTCCGGTAAAAGACGACGACGGGCAAACTCAGAAAGTGACTCTGTCCTGCCAACTAACTTCCTCTTAGGTGGGAACATTTTCGACCCACTCAATCTTAACAGCCTACAGGATGAAGAGGTTAACCGGGCACTGAATGCTGAGACGCCAAAATCCTCCCCGCTGCCCCTAAAGAGTCGAGACCCCGTGGAAATTCTCATTCCCAGGGACATCACAGATCCTTTGAATCTGAACAGCAGCATAGCAGACAGCAGCTTTTTGGTGGCACCTGTAAAGACTGGCGGAAGGAGGAGGCATCGCAACAGACATCACGGGGGTAGCATTTCAGCTGCACAGTTGAGCTCGTCAGAATCGGGGAAAAATGAAGTTAAACCTGGAGAATCTGCGCCATTTCCTGGTGCACTACCTTCACTTTCTAATCCGGACGTCTCTAAAGCATCAAATAGTGTCTCCTGTGGCGAGGGGGATTCGCGTGAACACTCTACTGACGACTCCTCCATTTTGAAGGAGGAGGTGACATCTATATCTGTTGAGGATTCCACCTCCTCCATTTCAGGAGGAGCAAATCAGCACACAAGCAGGCGCAAACGAAGGCGGAACTCTGGCAAAATGGACCCCCCTATGTGTCAGTCTACCTCTGCAGCAAAGTCCACATCTGGTGAGCAAGATCATAAATCAGGGGGACACAAAAACTCCTTCCACGCATCCAGGAGTGGTTGCAAATCTGGTCCAGCAGGTCGTCAGCAACAGCAGCCACACAACCAGACAAGGGACCAACATAAAAAGAAATTCCAGTATGGGAACTACAACAAATACTACGGTTATCGCAACCCAAGTGCAAGCGAAGACCCGCGGGTCTGTGTCTTCCGTCCAGAGTGGTTCGAAGGTAAACATGTGCTGGATTTAGGCTGTAACTCGGGTCACCTCACGCTCTACATTGCCAAAATGTTGCGGCCCGCCCGCATATTGGGCTTGGACATTGACAACGGGCTGGTGCACGCAGCCCGCAAGAATATCAGGCATTATCTCTCTGAGATGCAGACCCAAGAGGCCAGGCGGGCCACACAGGAGAAAGATGGAGTCCAACAGGAGGACAGTGTTTCAAGCCAGAGTGACAAAAAGCACACGGATAGAAAGGAAATTGGGAGCGCACTGAAAGAGACCACAAATGACTCTTGTGGCACAGCTGAGGCCAAGACTCCGAGGCGAGACTGCAAAGTGGAGCAGGAAAGTTGCGATAAATCCGGGAGCTGCTCTTTCCCTTTGTCCCTGCAGATCTCCCGAGGACCCATTGCTGCACCTCCTCTTACCGAAACCTCCACCACACGGCCTGGAGAGTTCCCCTCTAATGTGTCTTTTATCAAGGTGAGATGGTGACTTCTTCTGTATGTGTTGCACCAGTGAGAACTTGGTCATTAACATTCATGAAGAGCTGCATGATTTATAGACCCCAAACACCATCTATTATGAAGAGTCACAAGACCTGAGTTTCTCTTTCCATCTTGCAGTATGGTACTGTTCAGTTCGGTTCACCACACTACAGTAGCAATATCGTTGTTTGGTTTTTTGTATGGTTTTGTCAAGGGTAACAAATCGACTGATAGGTACTAAATCGTTCTTCAGTGACCTACCATTTGTCTGTCTGATGCAGTGTTGGGATACCAAAATGTGTATGTGATGTGTGAACTTTTACATGTCAGTTACAGTTGTTCCTCGTTTTTCGTACGCCCCACTTTTCGTATGATTCAGTTTTTCATAAAAATCTCTACAAACATTTCACGTGACAAACTGAAACTAGTCCGTTTACTTGTCTATTCTGCCAAGTCGAGTGATCAAACAGAGCTGCATTGTTTGGGACTCAATTTTTGTGCGACTTAAAATAACCCACAGTGCAACAAAGTGGCAACTTCCAGCACTTTATTAAAGAAGGTGAGAAAAGAAGGTGAGAAACACTGTTAAATCGAATAACTAAAAATTACAAAGGAGACGTTTGTGTGTCTCTCCCTTCCCATCCATCTCCGCCATCTTTGTTAACCAGAGTCTTTAATAAAGTTTTTAAAGTAATGTTAAATGTTCGTTCATCATTTATATGTATTCCACATTTTCTGGTTTAAAACTGAATACCCTTTATATAATGTTTTATGAAATTCATTGGACCTACATAATTGTCGGCAACAATTGCATAGGTTTTCGTATGATTGGCTTTTTGTCTGACCTTTTAGAACTAATTACTGTATTAACAATAACCAAGTTACCCACTGCATTTGTTTTTAGCATGTGTTAAAAATGGCTAAAAAGGAGCATGTCTATGATATAAAAATGAGCAAAATTATGTCACATTTGCCCACTTTTTTTTATTTGGAATGCACCACGGCTGCCTTGCACAAATTTAACATTACCTTTCATTTATCACACCCAAAGGTGTCGTCAGCAGTCCTACATCTCTCCTCTCTCCTTGCAGCATCTTAAGTACTTCGGTGTTTGTATCCTCATTCCATAAATATCCATAAAGGAATGTTTGCATCAGCATTTTAGACGGGACAAGTAATACGTATAGACAATAGGTTGTCCATATATATGCCTGATATTTTGGCCATTATGTTTTACTACAACATGAACTCGTAACAAAAATACACAGTGTTTCTATTGCGTGTTGTTTCTGACTGCATTTCCTCTTTTCCACAGGCCAATTATGTGCTGCAGAACGATAATCTCCTTATAACTCAGCGTCCCGAGTACGACGTGATCTTATGTCTGAGTGTCACCAAATGGGTCCACCTAAACTGGGGGGATAACGGCCTGAAGAGACTTTTTAAGAGAGTCTACAGACATCTCCATCCTGGAGGCATCTTCATCCTGGAGCCACAGCCTTGGCAGTCCTACGTTAAGAGGAAGAAGCTGACGGTAAAGAACCAAAAGTTGTTTTTAAAAGGCTGGTGTTTTAAAAAAAAAAAAAATATTTCTTACTTGCTAGGACACCATCACCAGAAACTTCCACAGCATCCGCCTCAAGCCAGATCAGTTTTCATCCTATCTGACCAATGAAGTGGGCTTCACCAGTGTTGAGTTCCTCGGAACACCCAAGAGTTCATCAAGAGGTAATCTAACTCATTTGTCAATAATGAGCATATACATAAGATTAGAAGAGGTTATAAAGCAATCCATCACCTTCGTATTGCAGGTTTTCAGAGGCCAATCTATTTGTTTCACAAGTGACCCCATCTGCCTTGCGAGGATACTGAATGTGAGTAACCACGCAGCCAGCTGTTGAACTCTTTCATCAGCTGTTCGGACTGTTGACAACAGACATTCATTAAGGAGACCAAAAGCGAGGTTCTTGGTTTTTTTTTTGGTTTTTTTTTGTGAAAATGAGACTTCTCAAGGTGGTTATTTCCTCAGACTTCCCTTTTTTGCCAAGTGTGATGCATGGCGGCGTTGTGCGTTCGGATACCTTTTGGCTATGTAACCTTTTAAATCTTTATTAATACTGTGCAGTGTGCCACCACAAGGCCACGTGAATCTGGGCTGGATGCCCTGCTCGTTGCCATTTCAAAAGCAGGTTTGCTCACATCCATGAGCTTGATGCGGCTCAACTTGGGCTATTGACTCATTCCAAAGCCATTAAAATTAACACATTGGCCTGATCACTCTTAAATTGATCTCATAGTTATGTTGCTGCACATATGATATATTTAAAGCTGAAGCACCTATCTTTTAAAACATGAAGGGTATAACAGATAACAATTATCTGAACTTGCTAACCCCACTGCACAATTGGCGTACTCTTACATTTTTCATCAACAAATGAAACGTTTGGATAACAGGGCTTTTTCCTTTCCTTGTTTCATGCTATATTTTCAGTTCAGAAGGGATCCGTTAAGTTCAATGGGATGTTTTGATGCTCCCGACCTGATGGTAGGGGGCACATTTGAGCCACGGTGACATGATGCTGGTGTTATAACCTTGTCCGTCAAGCCATAGCTCTACTTTTCATACTTTTTTGTTGCGCTTGTCCAAAGTGAGCTCATGAATGTAGAATTAAAGCAGCAAACGAACCCATTGCTACAGCATCTTGGACAGTTTAAATTCAAAACAAGTAAAGCTTCTGTGATTGCTAATTACTGGTAAGATGCCTTTTTAGAAAAACAATTGTAAACTATTTTGCTGTTAAGGTACTGCCAAATGTTTTGTGGGTGTTCGCAAAACGCCATTTTTGGGTTGTTTAGTGCACACAGTTGTCATTTACTGCCATTGATGATTGCACCTCCATTACACTCTTTCATTTTCACATAGTGGCGGCTGCTTATTTCATAGGCACATTTTGTAGGAGAATTTAGTTAAGTGTATTGATGTAAATAAGTTTTGAATTTGGTTTTATTCTCGTCACTGTTTTGAGTTCTTTACTGCTTTTGTATTTTTGTTGTTGATATGTGTTTGAGTCATAGCAGTTTGCTGTTTTGGGGCCCAAACCAGATCTTTAATCCATCTGATGAATATGTAAATTGCAACTGTGTTTGCTTGTTTTGACCCTATCCCCAGAAGGCACATGGATGGATATTTTTCATCAGCAGCTTTTTTTAATATATATAAACTGTGGCAAAGTACTCTTGTCTTCATTCAACATGTTTTTGACGTTTTAAAATTTCTTCCCAATTCAGATACACTTCCATCAAACTATTTGATCAGGAAATCAAAATTCAGGTTATACTTAAAACGGAATTGGCCCAAATCAAACTTCTCCAAAGCTAAGACAATCGCTTTCTCAGGCTTAGATCAGTCCTTGGCTGTAATACTGAGGGTGTTGTTTTTTCCCATTATCATCAAATATGATTTTTCCTTCAGAGCACGTAATGAGTATATTATTTGCAAATACATAAACATGCTGTAATGTTTTGCTTGATTGCCCCTCACTGTCTCAGCATTGGTGTCTTTTAAGAAAATATCACGTCCAGGTATTCAAGCTAGAGTGTGTCTTTGCTGCACATGTAAAATTACATGAGATATATAGCACTGTGTAAAAATTTACTCTCCGTTACGGGGTTCATTTGGATTTTTGTATGAAAAGGGCATTTGAAATTTTAATACAGAGTAATAATACCAGTGGAATATTCAGGTTGTAGCCGTGAACTAATTTCACTGAGCAAATTTTGCCCTTGCTAAAAGTTACATTTCCCACATCGTTTCTCTAGTAAAATAGATGCAGAAACTCAAGGGGATATGTTTTTTAGCAGCACTATATTTCATGTTTTCATGTTGAATTTGCACTGATGACTTGAAGGAATTAAGTACATTTCCTTAGAAATGATTTATGTTTTTCATAAATCTTTACATGTTTTTTTCTTTTCATTTGAAAAAAAGGAAACGTTTAATTCCAATGCCTCTGAGCAACAACGTTTAAGAATGTTTCTCTGTTGAAAACATTTAAATTGATTAAAATTGGTTCCAGACATGCCGGGTAGTACTTTGTCATTTAAGTGTGCTTTAATCCAGGAAAGAGTATTTCTGTTGATTTACATGTCCCTTTTTATTCTTCAATTCACAAACTTTATTCAAGTGAAAGAAAGCTCTTCTGCAGTTTCAACTGCAGGTATGTAAGAAATGTAACCCTCTTTTGTAACCCTTGTAACCTTTGACATAGTGTTGCTGCACCAATACAAACAATATTTTTGGGATGGTTTACCCTAGCAAAAGATGTGGTCAAACTATTTGCATCAGATTCTTAATTTACGGCTGCAGGAAAGTTGCAAGAAAA
>NC_084614.1:53729889-53759889 GCF_033978795.1 Nerophis ophidion
CTAGCCATGATTTTATGGCAATAGTAAACATCTTTACACTATTTTTTGGTGTGATTTCCCTCCAAAATGACATGATAATACACACATTGAATTACTCAAAATGTGTATTGGCCCATCTTAGGCAACTTGATTTGTACAAGGTTTCTAAAAAGCAAAAGATGACTCATTTGATGGACAGGACTGAAAGTAACAGGAGTGAGTTTTTAGCATAGAATTCATGCTGATAGCATGTTGACAGTGATCGGACAAAAAAAAAAACACATTCTTAAAATACAAAATATAAACAAAAATATTTAGGGAACAGTGCCCTGTTGAGATTTTAAATCATGTGCCAGTTGTAGTTGTAATATCAGAATATACAGAAAATTTAAATGAGTGAACTTATTTTTGGCTTACAGGGATCCTGAATTATTCAATTTCATGTGGACCATGTGACTCATGGAATATTGCATTTTTTAGAGCGGGTAATGTGTTGGGGTGTTTTATTTTTTTATTGTTTGGATAAAATGAGCTGAGATAACATCAGCAACTGCTTATACTAATTTTCAGACTGATCAGTATGTATAATTCTCAATACAAAGAAAAAAAGTAGCATTTATTCACTGGGTTGTACATTTTTATTACCCTATCACAGTAACATTGAAAATGTTTTAAAATGACAGTCATTTTTCAGTTAGAGTATATCTGCTTATTGATTGCCTATGATTTTTTGGGTTTTTTTTGTTCAAAATATGCAAAATTATTGCTTAAATTGTAATTTATCAGAAGGGATGAAAGTGCATATTTGCATTTACTTTCCCTGAACATAGTTATCCAGAAACTACTTTAAAACAAATCCCTGAACACATTTTAAACTGTCAACTACTGCATATCAGTGTGAGCATTTTTTTAATATACAAAATGAACCTTTGCTAGTTCTTGCTGGATTCTTTTAAATATATTGTATCATGTGCCTGCTCTTAACAATGAAGAGTCAGTTATATCTATGGATGCTGAAAAGGCATTTGACCAAGTGTAGTGGCTTTGGGAAATTTTTGTTGTTGATGGATTAAGCTCCTATATTCATCTTCTGAGGCCTCGAGAAAAATGATATTCAATCCAAATATTTTCAACTTTACCATTCCAGAGGGCAGGGCTGCTCCCTGCGCTCATTGCTTTTTACTCTTGCTTATGATCCTCTTGTCAATACTACAAGTGATTTCTTCCCGGAAGTGAAAAACCGTGGTCATCAACCAAGGTGAGATGGCTGTTGTACAAAAATCAGAGTACACAATAGGCCTGTACATTCCCGCAAAAAATGTAACCATGCAATTGAATAGATCCCTATACTTTTATCCAAAAATAAAAACTTGTCTAGTCATAAAGGCTTATTCGTCGATGGAGAGTGCGCACTCCAGACATCATTCTACACAACAAAATAAATGGAGGACATGGAGGTCTACAACTTATTTGTGTGTCGCTGGGTCAAGTAAATTAGGAATAAGAATCTCCCGCAATAATCATGCATTGTTTTTTGCTCGGGTAAGGTTGCATTTCATAATTTAATTCCGTGTGTACTGCCAGGTAGACACAAAATGGCGCTGTTGTATGCATGCTTTTCCCCATCTTTATCAAAACATACCTATGGATGTCAACATGTGTTAAGAGCTTCATTTATTTATTTATTTTTGTCTTCATTTATGATTGTTGCCTATAATTTTATTTTTATCTTATTTAGCCTTTATTTAACCAGGAAGTAATCCCATTGAGATCAAAGATCTCTTTTCCAAGGGAGACCCGGCCAAGAGGGCAGCAGCAAGGTTACAATAAAAACAGTAAACACATAAAACATCACATTTACAACATTGAAACTTGCTCATATGATAAAAATAATAAAAGCTTAACTCTTAAGTTTTGCTTACGTTTGATGTATTTTATTTAGACTTGAACAGAACACTCTTAGCAAAAATGTGTGATAAGAATTACAAACAATGTCAAGATAATACTTAAATGGGAAACACTAAATGTTAAAAGTATATCGAACAAACTTCTTACCGAGTGGTCGCTGCAAACTTGTGCATTCTTTGGCTCTGCTCCCTTGTACTGGAGTGTGTGCTACTTTTGTCACAGTCTTTCATATAATTATGCACTCTTCTGCCATTCTTTATTACCTCTGGAGGAACTCTGAAGAAATGCCTGTCCTTTTTGCGATTCAAACAGTTTGTACAGCCAAAAACAACAGAAGCATATGGCATTTTTCTTTGTAAAAGGCTAAATGGCGTTGTGTACCCATTGAGAACAGACACTGGCTTGACCACCACGTGTTTTCGATGAGCCGGACACGACGTCATTTAGAAACCAAGCAATTGCGCTTCGTACCAACCCGCTTATTACGGGAATATGTAGACAAAATTTGCAGGCGGAAGTCTTTCTCTATGCAGATGACCACCTTCTATATGTCTCAGACATCTCTTTTTTGGTCCTGGCTGCCTTAATACTCTCTAAGCCTTAGGACAAGTTCTGGCTAGAAACTGAACTTTGCAAAATGTGATATTTTTTCTATAAATTCTGCTGCTAAAAATATCCTCTGCACAATTTTCACTTTAAAATTGCCTTGCAAAGTTTAACATTGAACTTCATTCCACTGTTGTCCAGAATCCAGGGATTTTTTTTTTCGCTGGTTCTTAATTAATTTATCTACCGCGGCTATAGTTTCAACTCTGTTAAAATAATGTACTTAAGCAATTTTCCTGTTTGTTCTAGTGTATACGACTTTTTCTCCCTTAGTCCTTTTTCAAATAACAGTCCAATTTTGGACTTAATTTAGGAACAAAAAGACTCACAGGTTACATGAACAATATTTACAGAGACCGAAATCGTTAGGAGGAATAGCACTACCAAATTTTAGGTTTTACTACTTGGCCACCAGTATTAGAATGATTAAATATTGATTGCAATAAGAAGCATTTGTTTGTTATGAAGGCTAACCAGTATCTCTTTGGACTCTGGTTCACTCTCCATTCCGCTTTTTACTTCAGCTTTTACAAAAAATCTAATCATAAAAACTTCATTCAGAATTTGGGTTCAGTTTAAGCGCTACTGTGGCTTACAGACTATTTCTAGTCTTGCACCCATCAATGCTTTCCCTCCCTCTCTTGTCGATAGTGCCTTTTTAAGATGGTCAAATCTGGGGATCAACAACATTGCCAACATTTTTGCCTCTTTCCAGCAACTTTGTGATACATTTTCACTCTGTGAAGATGCTTTTATGACACCACTTCTGACTTTAAAAGGATCACTTGCACGTATTTACAACTACATTTTTAATTTACACCCTGAATGTATGAATTGAATTAAGTCACTTTAGGAGGGTGACTTAGGAGTGACCCTATCTGAGGAGAGCCGGACCGAGATTTTAAGTAGAGTTCATTTGTGCTACATAGCATTCTTCAATGCAAGCTAACACATTGTACCTATTATACGAAGGTCCGGCTGGTTAAGATGGATGTCGGAATATCGGTGTTATGTATGCAGTGTCAACAGCCTCCAGCCAACTTAATCCAAGTTTCAGGAGGTATATGGAGCGGTCTACTAAAAATGTAAAAGACCGATCTCAAATTCAACCCTGATTGAAAAGTAATTCAAAGGTAAGATAGCTGATGAGCCTTTTGGCTGTGTTTATGTATTGCTGCACCGTTTTAGGGACATTCAGTGCAGTTGTCTGTGGCTTCAGGTCAATATCAGGTCTGTGCGCATGTTGCTACGTACTTAATACTTCTACTGGATAGAACAGAGATCCTGTTGATTAGATTAAGCCCTGCTGCCCCCTAGCTGAAGGCATGTATGTGTATCGTCCTAACAATAATACCAGAGTGTAGAAACAAATAATGAAATTCTCTCCTGCCACTCTTGACCCTACAGGGGGTCCCGACTCGCTATTTGAGAAACACTGAGTCAGGGTAACATGAAAACTACAGGAAATGACTTAAGTGTGAATTTTAACAAAACTTTTTGTATGGAGTCTTCAATGGAAAAAGTGTAATACCCTGATGTAGAGAAACACTATACTGTTTACTTAAAGGGGGACTGCGCTTTTTTTGGAGTTTTGTTTACAATTTACAATCTTTATGAGAGACAATAACATGTATTTTTTTAATCCATTCCAACCCATAACAAAAGTCTGCTTACAGTTGAGCCTCTAGGAGCCATGACGTCATTGCGTCTATGCCGACTATAAAACCTCCTAAAAAAACATCTATAAAAAGCGCCAACAATACTCCATCTACATTTTATGACCTGAACATTAACCAAGTATCAGCAATACCATTTATTTAAGCGTTA
Source organism: Nerophis ophidion (assembly GCF_033978795.1). NCBI lineage: Eukaryota > Metazoa > Chordata > Actinopteri > Syngnathiformes > Syngnathidae > Nerophis > Nerophis ophidion. The sequence goes on from NC_084614.1 coordinate 53,734,210, forward strand.
ACAATAAAGACTTACTTTTTGTGGCACTCTGATCAAGAGAGGTAACTATCTTAGAATTAGACTTGGACAAACTTTATTGATCACAAGGGAAATTGTTCATATTTTTTTTTTTTTTTTTTTTTTTTGCTGCTGTATCGACAACATCAGCTGGTGAGCTGCTTTCCTGCCTCTAAGCTTGTGAAAGTGAATTTCTGATTATAAATCATGCCTCTCCCCTGGTTAGTGGAAGGTTGAGGACATAAACCGAGAGGTTTGTACAATTTGACAGTCAACTTACTGTAGAACCGGAAATGGCAAAAAAAGACCCGAAAATATATTTGGTTCAACCAACCTTTTTTCTTTGCGAGGATTATGATTAAATCTTCATTTAAACGAAAATACATTAAAATCCTAACAGTCGGTCTCCCTGTACTACATGTTGTAATGAATGTGCCTGTTACTACGTTACATACATATTTACAATGTGTACTGTATGTAAAATATTGATAAAGATGTTTTGTTGTTTTTTTAAGCGCTATATAAGCAAAATAGGGCGACTCATATGAGCTCCTTTGAAAGTGGACTTGTGTTAAGATTTATTCACTCGTTAGAGTGCGAGAAAAAGAGACGTGTGCTTGTCTTACATAAGGATTGTGAATGATAGGCAACATTCCGAAATAACTGCAGTTCCTCTTTAAAATATATTTTTAAAACTAGATATGTGAAACTGGTTGACATGAAAATATTATTCATTAAGGAAGCTGATCCATTGTAACAATTTCGATCAAATAAAAACAAAACAATATATTGCATGTTTATATGCACACCTTTATTAGTAACACTTCATTTCAGAGAGAATTTGATTTTCATTTTTCTTTTAATAATATGGTCGGCAGAATAAATCACACAATTTCCAAGCCAAGAAAGCAGTTTCAATTCAAAGGGGGGCTGGTTAAGGATTGGAAAGTCACAACCAAAGGGCACATTTTCAAATAAGACTGCATCTAATGTCGAGGGTTACTGTGATTGTGTTGCAGCCTCCTGCTGAAGACTGTGTTAGAAGCGAATGGCACAGCACCTGTAAGTGAAAATAGTAATTTCTCCATTTAATGATGCCTTTGCAACAATTTTAATCCTTATGCTGTTATAATGAAACCACAATAACCCTTGCTTTAAAGTATATTACACAACCTAAAAATATACCTGTATCTTCTAGGGCACCCATGATGATGAACAATGTACTCCTGAGCATAGCAGAACCGTCTGCAGAGTCCTCTATGCCCGCATGTCCAGTATCGCAGTTCGTGGTCAATACCTGCAAATTAAATTAAAATCAATTTTTATTGTTCTTGCAAGCTAACTTTTGTGACCCTAGGAAAATGAATAAATCAAATGCCTCATGATACTCGAGTTCATCAGAGGAGGCCAATTTGTGACTTCATCCAAAGAATATTGTAGTATATGAGTAAATGTAGAAATGCCGTGTTGCTTACCCTCCCCGACCGTAAACATCAGGAGAAGAAAAAGGAGAACCAAACTGAGTCGCTTCATGTTTGGGCGCACCAATAAGCTTCCACTCTGCTGTGGACAAGCTGCTGCTGAATTTATAAAGCATTTCAATCACGTGGGTGGAGTTGGCGGGGCTCTCTCCAAATCCCAATGACAAAGTATCTCTGCATGAAGGGAGCCTGAGACGTGAAGTTCAGGACCTTTTGTATACCTAATGTTTGTTTTGTTACTAATATAGAAATCTAAAGACAAAATGGTCACTTGTACTGACATACACATACAAACCCCGTTTCCATATGAGTTGGGAAATTGTGTTGGATGTAAATATAAACGAAATACAATGATTTGCAAATCATTTTCGACCCATATTCAGTTGAATATGCTACAAAGACAACATATTTGATGTTCAAACTGATAAACATTTATTTTTTGTTGCAAATAATCATTAACTTTCCAATTTGATGCCAGCAACATGTGACAAAGAAGTTGGGAAAGGTGGCAATAAATTCTGATAAAGTTGAGGAATGCTCATCAAACACTTATATGGAACATCCCACAGGTGTGCAGGCTAATTGGGAACAGTTGGGTGCCATGATTGGGTGTAAAAACAGGTTCCAGGAAATGCTAATTAATTCACAAACAAAGATAGGGTGAGGGTCACCACTTTGTAAGCAAATTGTCGAACAGTTTTAGAACAACATTTCTCAACGAGCTATTGCAAGGAATTTAGGGATATTACCATTTACGGTCCGTAAAATCATCAAAAAGTTCAGAGAATCTGGAAAAATCACTGCACGTAAGCGATGATATTACGGACTTTTGATCCCTCAGGCAGTACTGCATCAAAAACCGACAACAGTGTGTAAAGGATATCACCAAATGGGCTCAGGAACACTTCATAAAACCACTTTCAGTAACTACAGTTGGTCGCTACATCTGTAAGTGAAAGTTAGAACTCTACTATGCAAAGCCAAACCCATTTATCAACAATATCCTGAGAAACCGCCGGCTTGACTGGGCCCAAGCTCACCTAAGATGGACTGATGCTAAGTGGAAAGGTGTTCTGTGGTCTGACGAGTCCCTATTTCAAATTATATTTGGAAACAGAAGACGTGGTGTCCTCCAGAACAAATAGGAAAATAACCATTCAGATTGTTATAGGCGCAAAGTTCAAAAGCCAGCATCTGTGAGGGTATGGGGGTGCATTAGTGCCCAAGGCATCTGTAACTTACACATCTGTGAAGGCACCATTAATGCTGAAAGGTCCATACAGGTTTTGGAGGAACATATGTTGTCATCCGAGCAACGTTATCATGGACGCCACTGCTTATTTCAGCAAGACAATGCCAAGCCACGTGTTACAACAGCGTGGCTTCGTAAAAAAAGAGTGTGGGTACTTTCCTGGCCCACCTGCAGTCCAGACCTGTCTCCCATCGAAAATGTGTGGCGCATTATGAAGCGTAAAATACGACAGCGGAGACCCCAGACTGTTGAACAACTGAAGCTCTCCATAAAACAAGAATGGGACAGAATTCCACTTTCAAAGCTTCAACAATTAGTTTCCTCAGTTCCCAAACGTTTATTGAGTGTTGTTAAAAGAAAAGGTGATGTAACACAGTGGTGAACATGTCCTTTCCCAACTACTTTGGCACGTGTTGCAGCCATGAAATTCTAAGTTGACTATTATCTGCAAAAAAAAAAATGTCTCTTCTTTGTAGAGCATTGAATTGAATATGGGTTGAAAAGGATTTGCAAATCATTGTATTCCGTTTATATTTACATCTAACACAATTTCCCAACTCATATGGAAACGGGGTTTGTATTTATATACCCATTGATAGGGCCCTCTAAAGAACAAACCCTCCAACAGTTAATATTAGAGGTTTAAATCCTGACCTTGTGTGCTCGGCCCACATCTGAATGCAACAGTAGTTCATGGCTTATTGCTGATGCGGCGAAAGCACAATCAAACTATACAAAACATGCTGCTCCCATGATGCAGTGGGAATTGTCACCCAGACAATAAGAAAACAAGGCATAGACATGAGCGTGTGCAGCGTGCGCCCTGCTGATTGTGGAAAATGTCATCCATGACTCAATATGTCTGGTCAAATAAGTGCCATTCAACCCAATCGGTGACCCTGAAAATTTAATGTATATAAAAAAAGGGTGGCTGGATATGCAAGATAAAATTATCTGTAAGTTTTTATTTGATTAAGCAATGTTTTCTGTGCATTGATCTTATCGCGTATTCAAAAGAATAATTCATACACTAGAAATAGGATTTGTTGATTGTCCCCGCTTCATTAATTACACATTACCCTGAAATATAATAAAGGTATTTGTGTCGAAACTATGCCGTAATTTATGTACATTTTACAAAAAAATCTAATAAAAAAATTATCTCGTTAAAATGAACACTTTAGTCATCAATCCATCCATTCATTTTTACCGCTTGTCTCTTTCGGGGTCGCGGGGAGCCAGGGGCGGTTCTAGGCATGCTTATATGAGGGGGCAGTCAGAAATGTGAAGGGGGCATCCTGTGTACACATCATGCTCCAGCACTTTTTTTTCTGTGCTTATAGTAACGATGCTTTCTTCATTGAAATGGGTCTTTAGCTATGTGTCCAACCCCAACCTGGAGTAGAGGATAGCACTTTGTCAGGCCTCTATACCTTCAGACATGTCCAACTTGGGTGTCCCACCTGAAGACTAAGCTCCTGCTGGTATAGCTTTTACGGTCACTGAGGCACGCAAACCCCCTGACCACAATAATGTGGCAATCCCTCAGGGGGGGAAAATGAAAAATAAAAATAAATGAATAAAATAAAATAAAACATCCTTCATCCAGATTTTATCAACCAACAACATAACATTTATCCTAACTGGATGGCCTAACTCTCAAATAAAGTTTGACCCAAAGTAGGACTTCACACACTACAGTCAATATTTACAAAACTGAAAGGTAGTCTGATGAATAATGATAAAAAAGAATCTCAAACTATCATTGCTACTACTACATGCAGGAGCAGGACTAGACTTTTTAAATGCTCTGAAAAATGGATGCATTACAGAGCATTAACTTTCTCTTTGTGAGCTGCTGGAAGCTGGAGCAGAAAATAAGTAAGCTTGAACAACAACAGAAAAAACCCGCTGTGATTACATGAAGAAAAACAACAACAGTACAGGACTACAGCCTGGGGCGGGGCTTTACGTAGGGGTCTGTCAGACACAGGTCACTTGTCTTCAGTTTGTCACATGCAGTGGACGTGGGCACTCATCTGGGCACAAAATTCATTCACTCCAATGTATGTGTGTTGCCCACTTGCTTGTAAATTGATGAAAATGGCTGTGTTTATAATTACGACCATATCTATGAATTGATACGACGGGAATGTTCCGATTGTTTGATTGTTGCTTTGATAAACTGCACACATCATGGTTAGCCTCCTCAGTAACGGGGATTTTCCGATTGTTTGTTTGTTGCTTTGATAAACTGCACGCATCATAGTTAGCCACCTCAGTAAAACACATGTCCAACTCTGAAACACTCAAAGCAGAAAAAACTTGTTCTAATTTAACTGACTCCTTACCCAGACCAGTAGTCTCGCATCCTTTATTTAAATCCGTCTTCAGGGTGGAGGGAAGTGGTGTTCTGTGGGGATTAGCCTTCTGCTTTGTTTTTAGCCCCGCTCGACATCCGCGTTTCCGATCACACCGCTGGCGTCTGCTCCGTAGACGGCCCCCGCTGCTACTAGACTCCGCTGCTTCACAGGCCGCTCGATGTAGCCGCCGACGTATTCCCATGCTAGTTAGCATGTTTAGCACGCCCGCGTCCATCAGTCCAAAACGGCCCGATATGTCCATATCCAGAAGTGTCTGGCGGTCGTACGTGATCACGGAGTGACCACGATGCGAGCCAGCCATGAAGTCTGCAGAACTGTCCGGCATTTCCGCCAAATGTTCCATCTTTAGCAAGAGCACCGCAGTGTCGCAGCCCGTCCGGGCGCCGCCATCTTGCTTTTTTTATACTAATTATAAGTTTCATTTGATAAGACACCTAAATAAACGCATGCTTACCTTAGCTAAAGCTAATTATTACTCAAATCTCATCCACCGTAATAAAAACGATCCTAAATTTTTGTTTAGTACGGTAGCATCGCTAACCCAACAAGGGACTCCTTCCAGTAGCTCCACCCACTCAGCTGATGACTTTATGCAATTCTTTAGTAAGAAAATTGAAGTCATTAGAAAGGAGATTAAAGACAATGCGTCCCAGCTACAACGGGGTTCTATTAACACTGACACGATTGTATATACGGCGGATACTGCCCTCCAAAATAGTTTCTCTCGTTTTGAGGAAATAACATTAGAGGAATTGTTACAACGTGTAAATGGAATAAAACAAACAACATGTTTACTTGACCCTCTTCCTGGGAAACTGATCAAGCAGCTCTTTGTATTATTAGGTCCATCAGTGCTAAATATTATAAACTTATCACTTTCCTCGGGCACTGTTCCCCTAGCATTCAAAAAAGCGGTTATTCATCCTCTTCTTAAAAGACCTAACCTCGATCCTGACCTCATGGTAAACTACCGACCGGTGTTTCACCTTCCCTTTATTTCAAAAATCCTCGAAAAAATTGTTGCGGAGCAGTTAAATAAACACTTAGCGTCTAACAATCTATGTGAAACCTTTCAATCCGGTTTCAGGGCAAATCACTCCACGGAGACAGCCCTCGCAAAAATGACTAATGATCTATTGCTAACGATGGATTTTGATGCGTCATCTATGTTGCTGCTCCTCGATCTTAGCGCTGCTTTCAATACCGTCGATCATAATATTTTATTAGAACGTATCAAAACACGAATTGGTATGTCAGACTTAGCCCTGTCTTGGTTTAACTCTTATCTTACTGATAGGATGCAGTGTGTCTCCCATAACAATGTGACCTCGGACTACGTTAAGGTAACGTGTGGAGTTCCCCAGGGTTCGGTCCTTGGACCTGCACTCTTCAGCATCTACATGCTGCCGCTAGGTGACATCATACGCAAATACGGTGTTAGCTTTCACTGTTATGCTGATGACACCCAACTCTACATGCCCCTAAAGCTGACCAACATGCCGGATTGTAGTCAGCTGGAGGCGTGTCTTAATGAAATTAAACAATGGATGTCCGCTAACTTTTTGCAACTCAACGCCAAAAAAACGGAAATGCTGATTATCGGTCCTGCTAGACACCGAACTCTATTTAATAATACAACTCTAACATTTGACAACCAAACAATTAAACAAGGCGACACGGTAAAGAATCTGGGTATTATCTTCGACCCAACTCTCTCCTTTGAGGCACACATTAAAAGCGTTACTAAAACGGCCTTCTTTCATCTCTGTAATATCGCTAAAATTTGCTCCATTCTGTCCACTAAAGACGCTGAGATCATTATCCATGCGTTTGTTACGTCTCGCCTCGACTACTGTAACGTATTATTTTCGGGTCTCCCCATGTCTAGCATTAAAAGATTACAGTTGGTACAAAATGCGGCTGCTAGACTTTTGACAAGAACAAGAAAGTTTGATCACATTACGCCTGTACTGGCTCACCTGCACTGGCTTCCTGTGCACTTAAGATGTGACTTTAAGGTTTTACTACTTACGTATAAAATACTACACGGTCTAGCTCCATCCTATCTTGCCGATTGTATTGTACCATATGTCCCGGCAAGAAATCTGCGTTCAAAGGACTCCGGCTTGTTAGTGATTCCCAAAGCCCAAAAAAAGTCTGCGGGCTATAGAGCGTTTTCCGTTTGGGCTCCAGTACTCTGGAATGCCCTCCCGGTAACAGTTCGAGATGCCACCTCAGTAGAAGCATTTAAGTCTCACCTTAAAACTCATTTGTATACTGTAGCCTTTAAATAGACTCCCTTTTTAGACCAGTTGATCAGCTGTTTCTTTTCTTTTTCTTCTATGTCCCACTCTCCCCTGTGGAGGGGGTCCAGTCCGATCCGGTGGCCATGTACTGCTTGCCTGTGTATCGGCTGGGGACATCTCTGCGCTGCTGATCCGCCTCCGCTTGGGATGGTTTCCTGCTGGCTCCGCTGTGAACGGGACTCTCGCTGCTGTGTTGGATCCGCTTTGGACTGGACTCTCGCGACTGTGTTGGATCCATTGTGGATTGAACTTTCACAGTATCATGTTAGACCCGCTTGACATCCATTGCTTTCCTCCTCTCTAAGGTTCTCATAGTCATTATTGTCACAGACGTCCCACTGGATCATTATTGTCACCGATGTCCCACTGGGTGTGAGTTTTCCTTGCCCTTATGTGGGCCTACCGAGGATGTCGTGGTGGTTTGTGCAGCCCTTTGAGACACTAGTGATTTAGGGCTATATAAGTAAACATTGATTGATTGATTGATATATTACAAAATGTAGATTGAAACATTAAAGGTTGACTATGTAGAATTACAAGAAAAACAACAGAAAAAGAATTGCAGCAGTCGATTGCCAGACCGTTGCTAAGTAAAACGGGCCGTTGCTAGGGACTCCGCTCTGAACAGAGGACAGCAGAGGAGGACTGCTAAGCAGGATATATACCTTATGTTTCATTTTTACCGTCATTAACAGCATCATAAATGACTTGTAGCTTGTTACAGAGACAGTGGAGGCTCTCTGCCTTCCAAACCACTGCTGCTCAGAGCCTCCGCTGTCACTGCTCTCGTCAAGTTGTAAAAAAATTTAAAAAAAAAGGAACTCCGTAGTACCGAAAGTCCGCGACGATAAACGTGTTTATGACAGATAAGACGACACAAATACACCCATCCTAACAAGTATATGATAAATGTAGACAACTTTTCCTTTTCTTTTACTTTCATACTGCAACAGTGATTGGATGTTTACTGAGGGCTGAGGGGTGTGTGCGGGTGTGTGTCTGCTGCACAGCCTGTGGAATGTTGAATACACGCACAGCGGAGGGAGGGTTGAGAGGGAAGCCGACACTACTATATCGTGTGTGTCCCTTTTTTGGCGGATGTTTCCGCTAGTGCAGATAATTTTGTCAACTTGTAACGTAGTAATTTTGTGAGTTTATTAAAATTTGCTTTCTCAAATTTTGATTTGAGGGGGCAAGACATTTATTTAAGGGGGCTCTGCCCCCTCTTGCCCCTGCGTAGAGCCGGCCATGGTTGGAGCCTGCCCCAGCTGCATTTGGGCGGTAGGCAGTGTACACCCTGGACAAGTTGCCACCTCATCGCAGGGCCAACACAGACAAAATTCATACTCACATTCTTCTCAGTGGCCTCCTGGTTAGAGTGTCCGCCCTGAGATCGGTAGGTTGGGAGTCATACCAAAGAGTATAAAAAGGTGGGACCCATTGCCTCCCTGCTTGGCACTCAGCATCAAGGGTTGGAATTGGGGGTTAAATCACCACCATAAATGATTCCTGGGCGCGGCACTGCTGCTGCCCACTGCTCCCCTCACTTCCCAGGGGGTGATCAAGGGATTGGGTCAAATGCAGAGGACAAATTTCACCACACCTAGTGTGTGTGTGACAATCATTGGTACTTTAACTTGAGTGTCCGCCCTGAGTTCGGTAGGTGTGGAGTTCAAACTCTGGCCGAGTCATACCAAAGACTATAAAAAAATGGGACCCATTGCCTCCCTGCTTGGCACTCAGAATCAAGGGTTGGAATTGGGGGTTAAATCACCATTAATGATTCCTGGGCGCAGCAACGCTGCTGCCCACTGCTCCTCTCACTTCCCAGGGGGTGATCAAGGGATTGGGTCAAATGCAGTGGACACATTTCACCATATCTAGTGTGTGTGTGACAATCATTAATACTTTAACACATTCACACATTCGGGCCAAATTTGTGTTACCAATCAAGCATGTCTTTGGAGGTGGGAGGAAGCCGAAGTACCTGGAGGGAACCAACGCAGTCACAGGGAGAACATGCAAACTCCACTTTAGTCATGTCCCTGGGTTTTCACTTAGTCCTGTTACCTAACACATTACCTCTCTGAAAAAACCCCACATGACATTGAGGAGGCTGTATCATTCAGATCCTTTGCAGGCCAAATGTTAATACACTCGTTTATTTTTCTGTACATACAAATATATTTCAACTAGGGGTGCAGGGGATAAAATCTCAGCATCTGGATGATATTAAAATCTAACTTTTGGTTGAATCCTTGTAATGTGATTAGTGTCAACATGCAGTGTCAATGTACAGACAGGTTAGCTCTACCCTACTGTTTGTGTGTGTGTGTGTATATATATATATATATATATATATATATATATACACACAGTACAGGCCAAAAGTTTTGACACACTTTCTCCTCATTCAATGTTTTTTCTTTATTTTCATGACTATTTACATTGTAAATTGTCACTGAAGGAATCAAAAATCTGCGATGAGGTGGCAACTTGTCCAGGGGGTACCCCGCCTTCCGCCCGATTGTAGCTGAGATAGGCACCAAAGGGAATAAGCGGTACAAAATGGATGGATGGATGTATGGAATTAAAACTTTGAATGAACACATGTAGTTACTGTAGGTACTTAAGAAAAAAAGGTGAAATAACAAACGCTTTTTATATTCTAGTTTCTTCAAAATAGCCACCTTTTGCTTTGATTACTGCTTTGCACACTCTTGGTATTCTCTCAATGAGCTTCAAGTGTGAAGTGAAAACCGTTTCATGTGACAACCTCGCTCATCGAGAGAATGCCAAGAGTGTGCAAAAAAAGTAATCAGAGCAAAGGGTGGATATTTAAAAAAAAAAAAAGAAAGAATATAAAACATGTTTTGAGTTGTTTCACCTTTTTTTGTTAAGTACATAACTCCACATGGATTCATTCATAGTTGTGATGCCTTCAGTGACAATCTACAATATAAATAGTCATTAAAATAAAGAAAACTCATTGAATGAGAAGGTTGTGAATTCTATGCTTAAAACTCACTCCTATTACTTTTAGTCCTGTTCGTCAAATGAGTCATGTGTTTCAGAACCCTATACAAAAATACAATTATCTTGCCTGAGATGGGTCAATATACGTTTTCATAATGTGTATTATTGTATTTAAAGTTTAAAGAGACATCAACACAAAGTTATTTTTGGAGCGTTACAACGAGCAAATATGGCACTAATGTGGTGGAATATATATTCATCCATCCCTTTCTACCATTTGTCCCTCTTGTGGTCCCAGGGAAGGCAGGCGTACACCCTGGACAAGTCGCTACCTCATCGGTACATAATGATAAACTTCAAAAAATTGACAAAATATTAGGAAATCATCTATCCGTTCATCCATCCATTTCCTACCGCTTATTCCCTTTGGGGTCACGGGGGGCGCTGGTCCCTATCTCAGCTACAATCGGGCGGAAGGCATTGTACACCCTGGACAAGTTGCCACCTCATCGATACATAATGATAAACTTAAAAAAATTGACAGAATATTAGGAAATCAAAGTGAATCAAATGTAAACACAAAGCCATGATGTTATTGTAGCGCTGCTCACAGCCACGAGAGGGCATATTTGTCTGGTATTTGTGGGCTGCTGTGATATACTATGGATAGCATCGTCTACGTTTCAAAGTGCTGTCTTGCGTGGTCCTTTTTTGATATCCATCCATCCATTTTCTACAGCTTATTCCCTGTTTGGGGTCGCGGGGGGCGCTGGCGCCTATCTCAGCTACAATCGGGCGGAAGGCGGCGTACACCCTGGACAAGTCGCCATCTCATCCCAGGGCCAACACAGATAGACAGACAACATTCACATTCACACACTAGGGCCAATTTAGTGTTGCCAATCAACCTATCCCCTTTTTTGATAAGTAATTAAAATTTCAAAATATCAAATAGTTACATTTATTGTTCAAACAATAACATCGAGTGTTTTATTTCTTTCAGAAATGAAGTATTTGTATCCAAAAATAGAGTACGCATTGTGTCATATTTGTACAGATGGTACCGTCCCTTCCCAACAGGTATTTACTTACCAACAAAGTCAAACAGATATCTTTTAAAATCATTCATCGTTATTACCCTGTAAAGACTGTAATGGTTGGATACAAGAAGAACATTGATGTTACCTGCACCTTTTGTAACATGCATCCAGAGACTGTTAACCACTTGTTTTGGACTTGTGAAAGCACTCGATCACTATGGCAGGGCATCTGTCGCTTCATCCTGGACAATATTCATGACAAATTTGTGCTTTGCTTTAAAGATGTGATTTTTGGTTTTACACTGTATGAATTTTTTTTTTTTAAAGGAATTCTACCTTTGCAACCTCATTATTCTATTGGCTAAGTTTTATAGTCATAATTGTTAGTTTCTCAATACCCGACCTGTCTTTTGTGCCTTTAAAAAAGATTTTGAACTTTACTTTAAAACGCTCTCTGCCTTTAACAACAAAAAAGCTGTGAAAACGATGATGCTGTGTTCAAAATTGAAGTTATTTACTGATTTTGAACGAGTCTATGGCTTTGCACTTTGTTTATTTGATATATATATATATATATATATATATATATATATATATATATATGGGCTTCACGGTGGAAGAGGGGTTAGTGCGTCTGCCTCACAAAACGAAGGTCCTGAATAGTCCTGGGTTCAATCCCGAGCTCGGGATCTTTCTGTGTGGAGTTTGTATGTCCTCCCCGTGACTGCGTGGGTTCCCTCCGGGTACTCCGGCTTCCTCCCACTTCCAAAGACATGCACCTGGGGATAGGTTGATTGGCAACACTAAATTGTCCCTAGTGTGTGAATGTGAATGTTGTCTATCTGTGTTGGCCCTGCGATGAGGTGGCGACTTGTCCAGGGGTGTACGTCGCCTTCCGCCCGATTGTAGCTGAAATAGGCGCCAGTGCCCCCCACGACCCCAAAAAGGGAATAAGCGGTAGAAAATGGTTGGAGGTATATATATATATATATATATATATATATATATATGTATTCTTTCTTTGTTACTTTGAATTTAGGGAATAAGCGGTAGAAAATGGTTGGAGATATATATATATATCCATCCATCCATCCATTTTCTACCGCTTATTCCCTTATATATATATATATATATATATATATATATATATATATATGTATTCTTTCTTTGTTACTTTGAATTTACAACCCCCTGGCGCTGTGTTGCACCTTTCCTGCTTCCGGCGCCTAGACCGTAGTCAAGGAGCGCAGGGGAGATACTTCTCCAGGGCCGATTATTCTCGGGGCAACACCCTTTACTTTACCCGGCAGTGGGTCTTCACAGTTCCGGACTCTATGAGGATAATGACCAGTCCAGTTTTTAGTTGCAAACTCGTGGCTTCTTTATTTTGGTCTCACTTCACCGTCAACATCCCACACACACAAACACTAGCCACTCCCCCGCCCTCAGCGACCGCTCTCTCTCTTCGCTCGCCCACTCACTTACTGACGTCACTCGCCCGCTGCCACACACAAACACATACTCTACTCTCATAACACTACCCCCACTCTGGATGACAATTAAAACAATTTCACTCCAGCACAGTCATAAACATTAACATTTCCATACCAACATACAGTCCCATATACATTCAATACAAATGAAAGGATGCAGCATGACTAGTACGAGTCAACTTAAAAGGGGGTGCAATAATGTAGTAGTGCAATTGCAACAATTCAACAGCCCGTGTGTTCAGTGCACGCATTACAGTTGAGCGAAACAGCCCTAAAAAAAACATTAGTATGTCCAATACTTAGCTACAATTTGGGAGGAGAAGCAATTAGCATTTTTAAGTGTAACAGTAACTGAGTCCCCTGTTATAACTCCCAATATTCACAGAAAAATACACCAACCATTTTCAGTTTGCCCTTTTTTTTTTTTTTATGTATAGAAAAATAATATTAGCTTGAACAGGTTATACAGTAAAAAAAAACTAGATATACAAAAAAAACCCTTTTTTTTTTTTTAGTTGCATGAAATCGGCACTCAGTGAGCTACCCATTCACCAAACTTTGCTGGTGATCTACGCCTACGGCGGGGCCTTTGAGAACGAGGGCTCTGAGGATGTGGCACTGCTACACCACCCCCACTGTCCTCTAAGTCCACCGGAACAGGAGAGCCAAGCTGAGTGGTGGAAGGGTGAGAAGCCACGGAAATACCCACGGCTGGATCCGATGTTGGGTAGCTGCAGCTGTCATCAGCTTCGGCTCTAGAAAACAGCTGAGGCAGACCCAGTAAAGAGTCAGCAAGATCGATATCGTCTGGGGGTGACACCTCCATTGGTATCCATTTCGGCGCTTGTTCCAGGACCCAGGTGTTGTCCAGTGGGTCACGGCAGCGATAAGGCTTTAGCTGATCGTGGTGAACCACCTTTACCTTCGTTCTTGGCCCTTTCTGAATTCGATAGACCAGGTCGTGCAACTGACCCAACACGAAGAATGGCCCTTCGTAAGAAGGGAGGAACTTCCTCACTTTGTTCCTGGATGGCCTTGTTCCTTTGATGAGGTACCACACAGCATCACCAATGTTATAATGTGTGCGGTAACAGTTCTTGTCATATTGTCTCTTTGCACGTTTTACAGATTCTCCGAGAGCATCTCTGGTGATTTGGTGTGCCAGCTCCAGTCGCTCTCGAAGGTCTTGGACAAAAACCGGCCCCGAGGGAGCTAGTTCAGGGTCCGGTGGCAGGCCGGATACTAGGTCCACTGGCTCACTCAATTCACGGCCAAACATCATGTAGTTTGGAGTGAAACCAGTTGAACTGTGCTTTGTTGCCCTGTATGCCATGACAGCGTAGGGAATCATTAAATCCCAGTCCCAGTGGCAACGCTCGGCTGTCGTGGCCAGGATCTTTTGTAGAGTAGCGTTGAACCTTTCAACTTGTCCGTCAGATTGAGGACGAAAAGGAGTTGTGTGTGTTTTGTCGATTCCAAAAAGCGCGCACATTTCTTGGAACACCTCCGACTCGAAGTTTCTACCCTTATCACTGTGCAGTGTCTGTGGGGCTCCATAGCGACACACCCACTCAGAGGCAAGCACTTCAGCCACAGTTACGGCTTGTTCATTAGGAATGGGAATAGCTTCGACCCATTTTGTAAAATAGTCCTGAATCACTAATACATATCTGTTTTTGCGCTCAGTTTCATTCAACTGTCCCATAACATCCAAAGCAATGCGTTCCATAGGGGCTCCGACTCGAACGGTACCCATGGGGGCTTGTGGTGTCTTCCGTGGCCTAGCTTTTGATGCGCAGCTGGTGCAGGTATTACACCACAGAGCGACATCCTCTCGCATTCTGTACCAGAAGTACCGAGTCTGCAGCCGTGCTACAGTGCGCTCAACCCCGAAGAGTCCACCAACCTGTCCGTCATGCATCTGTCTCATGATGTCGGCACGGAAAACGCGGGGCAGCACCACTTGTGGATAGAATTGGGTGTCGTCCAGGCAGTAGAACCGTCTCACTAGTATACCATCTTTGACGTAGAGGCGTTTCCACTGGCTCCAATACGTTTTTGTGGCTGGGCTGCATGGTGAGACTGTCACCCATGCAGGACGTTCTTCACTGGTTGTCAGCCAAGTCCTGATAGGTGCGATATCTGCATCACCTTCCTGGGCTTGTCGCAGCTCCTCCAGGGACCAACCGCCAAACAGTTTCTTTTCTTTTGTCGTGGTCAGGAATATTTTCTCTGGGGGCTTTAAGTTATCCGAGTCAGCAGACAGGGCCTTGTCTACCCCCACTGGACTCAGCATCGCCTGGTTGATGTCAGAGTACAAATCGCACTGCACAGCCTGGTGACTGACGCTCAACTGAGGAATAGAAGGGTTCTGGAGCTTACAAGGGCAGGACTGACGGCACGGTCTCCGGGAGAGGCTGTCTGCGTTGCCGTGAAGCTGGCCAGGGCGATGGACGATCTCAAAGTTGTACTCGCCGAGCCTTTCGAGCCACCTGGCGAGTTGCCCCTCAGGTTCCTTCATTCGTGTGAGCCATCGGAGGCTACTGTGGTCGGTGCGAACAGTGAAACGCCTCCCCAAGAGATACTGGCGGAAGTGGGATGTGAAATCCACCACGGCTAGCAGTTCCCTCCGGGTAGTGCAGTAATTTTGTTCAGTTTTGGACAGCTTACGGCTCCCATAGGCGAGCACACGTTCCACACCTTGTTGAACTTGCGAGAGGACAGCGCCGATGCCAACGTCGCTGGCGTCTGTATCCAGTATCATGTCGCCCTTGTCAAGCGGATACCCTAGGATCGGCGCTGTTATTAGCCGACTTTTGAGATCATCAAATGCCAACTGGCATTCCTCAGACCAATGAAACTGGACATGTTTCTTTGTCAGGGCATGGAGAGGTTCTGCAATACAGGCAAAGTTTTTAATAAACCTCCGATAGTAAGACGCGAGGCCAACAAAACGGCGGACGTCTTTGAGCGACGATGGTGTTGGCCACTCCTGCACCTTCCGGACTTTGCCTGGGTCAGTAGCCACACCGTTCTCTGAGACAACGTGACCCAGGTAGGCCACTTGGCGGCGGAAGAGGCAGCATTTTGACGGTTTTAGTTTCAATTTAGCCTTTTGAAGGCGACTGAAAACCTGCCCCAGCCGCTGCAACATCTGTGGCACATTGTTCCCCAGAAAAATGACGTCATCCAGATATACAAGGCAGGTCTCCCATTGCATGCCAGCCAGCACACGGTCCATCAAGCGCTGAAACGTCGCTGGAGCATTGTACAGTCCAAATGGCATGACATTCCATTCAAACAGTCCATTTTTGGTACAGAAGGCTGCTGCTTTGCGTGCTCTCGGGGTCAGTTCAACTTGCCAGTAGCCGGCTGCAAGGTCCAGTGTGCTGAACCACTTTGCAGCAGAGAGGGTGTCCAGCGTGTCCTGTATGCGGGGAAGAGGATATGCGTCCTTAATCGTGCAGTCATTAAGTGCTCTATAGTCTATACACAGACGGTACGTTCCATCTTTTTTACGTACCATCACTATGGGCGAAGCCCAGCTGCTGTTGCTGCGCCGCGCTAATCCTGCCTCCAGGCTCTGTTGTATCTGTTGGTCAGCGTCCTGTTGCTTCTCTGATGCCATTCGGCGTGGTGGTTGTTTGACTGGGACGCCTGGCAACGTTACAATGTCATGTTGAACCAGGGTGGTCCTGCCGAGGTCAGAGGATCCGGTGGAGAACACGTTGCTATAAGTACACAGCAGCTGCGCTAGTTGCAGTTGCTCCTCTTTGTTAAGTTCAGTAGCACTCTCAGCATAGAGATCTTGTAGGTGCTGGGGAACAGAGGGAGGGTTGTTGGCAGCCTGTTCAGGCTGTTTGTAGTTCACAGCGTTTGCAGGCTGAAGAACCTTGGCTGGTTGGAGGAACCCCACCATGGCCCCCTTTCTGATAGTTACGGCACTGCTGCCGGGATTGAAGATGCGAAGGGGCATGGTTTTATGGGGGTGAACGTCCACTAGGATTCGGGCCACTAATAGTCTGTGCTTTTCAACGAAGCCTTTAGTGGGGCTCAGCATTAATTCTCCTTTAATGGAAGCCTTAACGTGGATATTACCTTTTACCACATACTCCTGCCCAGCCTCCAGCACCACAGTCCGGGCCACTCTCACTGCGTGGGCCTTTGGTTTATTTGTGGAGTCAAAATAAGGTACCTCTTCCCCGAAAAGTACGATCCGATAATTTCCAAAGTCGAGACGGGCCTGAGCTTGGGTCAGGAATGGGTGGCCCAGGAGGGCCTCGTCCCCAGCTATATCAGCAACCAGGAAGCAGATGCTCACCTGACGGTTGTTGATCAGGACAGGTATGTGAGCTTCACCGAGCACAGGTATATCGCCAGGCCCAACACCGATCAGGGTCTCCACAGCAGATGACTGAAGTGGAGGACGGACATCCAGATGAATAGCGTCATAATGATGCAGAGGAAAAACACTTTTCCGTGATCCACTGTCCAAAACAGCACACACTTCTAGCCCATACACAACCATGTGAATGCTCATTTCATGACATTGTGCTTTAAGGTGAAGTATAGTAGACTTTGGGCTTTGCGGGAACATGGCCGAAACTTGAGCTCTGGCTGTTTTTCTTGGTGAGGGGCAATTTCTTTTCATGTGACCCAAGCCTGAACAGTTGTGACACCGCACCTCATCCCATTTAGTGTCTTTATAGCTCCTCCCTTTATATTGTGTGTGACTGTAGCTGGGGGACTCATGTTTACAGCTAGCTGATGGGGGGGCTGTCGCAGGCTCTAATTCCTCCTCTTCCGTGCCCTCTCTTATTAGGGCAGCACGGGGTCTGCGTTCAGGTATGTCACGGGCTCCAGGGTGCATGAGGCCAGCCACATATGATGCTGCTCGCTTTGTGGTTTCATAACGACGGGCAATGTCAAATGCTTGAGCTAGTGTCTGGGGGTGCTGCTCCAAGAGCTTCTGTACAGTGTCCACATCCCCCAAAGCATTAATGAACACTTCAACTCCGATAGCATCCTGCTCAGCATCAGTCCTGTTGCTATAGGCTACTGACACCCCCTCATAGATGTCATCTCTCAAAACATGAAGAGCTTCACCCCGTTTGCGGGTACGTCGCCTTAATTCAATAGCCACAGCAGCTGCATGCTGTGAAGAGGGACCATATGCAGTTTCCATCTCCTCCACCAGGCGGCAGTAGCCCCACTGGGCTGATCTGGGGTTTCTGTGGATGATGGCCCCAGCTGCACCCACCAGGCAGAACTTCAGCTGAACAGCCATTGTCTTTTCGGACCAGTAGTTAGCTTCAGCACAACTCTCAAACCGGTGCAGGAACTCCTTCCAGGGTGTGGTGCCATCATACTGGCCGGGTCTCAAGGTGGGGACTCTCTCCCTGGGATCATAGTCGTCCTCACTCTCTGAGGAAGGCGGATGTAGAGCAAAAAATGGCTTGGCTCCTAGTGATCTTGGCTGCTCACTTTTGCAAAGAGAGCCCATTAGTTTGACACTGACTGTGCCCCGGCTTTGGTAAATGTCCATAATTGATGTATTTAGGTGGAGAATGGCCTGTTGTGTGCGGGCACAAGCAAGTGGGGGCTGGGGGGCCACATGTCTGGGGAGTGCTGTGGATATAACTCTCCTGGTGCGCCCAGGAAAAGGGATTTGAATGTGGCGTTGCAAAATCAGCAGGTGATGTAATAAAGTTGTCTGGTTGGTGTTTGTGAAAACGTGAGTTACTTTTAATATCAGCCATGTCGTGTTGATGACAGCCACTGTCCTCCCGGACTTAATGAAAGGGTTTGTGCTTGAGAACTTGGGTCGAATGAGCTCACGTGGCACCTCGGCCGCTGCATTCTTCACTCCAGCAGGTTCCTCTGCACAATATGACAGGCTAGAAATGCCATAACAACTTGCATTTTCTTCGCTCACATAATCTGTTTTCCCTTCCACATCACAGTCGTTCATCGTCACAAACGGGTTGGATTTTGAATGCGAGCTTCGACTTCTAGCATCCGCCATCTTGGCTAGTTTACGCAGGCAATCAATTAGCTTCTTGGCTTATTCTTCTCTGCAGTTTATTTAATCGTCCTTTGCTCACCACTGCCGTTCCATTTACGTGAGATGGGTCCCTTCGTGGTCGCCAATGTTGCACCTTTCCTGCTTCCGGCGCCTAGACCGTAGTCAAGGAGCACAGGGGAGATACTTCTCCAGGGCCGATTATTCTCGGGGCAACACCCTTTACTTTACCCGGCAGTGGGTCTTCACAGTTCCGGACTCTATGAGGATAATGACGAGTCCAGTTTGTAGTTGCAAACTCGTGGCTTCTTTATTTTGGTCTCACTTCACCGTCAACATCCCACACACACAAACACTAGCCACTCCCCCGCCCTCAGCGACCCCTCTCTCTCTTCGCTCGCCCACTCACTTACTGACGTCACTCGCCCGCTGCCACACACACACATACTCTACTCTCATAACACTACCCCCACTCTGGATGACAATTAAAACAATTTCACTCCAGCACAGTCATAAACATTAACATTTCCATACCAACATACAGTCCCATATACATTCAATACAAATGAAAGGATGCAGCATGACTAGTACGAGTCAACTTAAAAGGGGGTGCAATAATGTAGTAGTGCAATTGCAACAATTCAACAGCCCGTGTGTTCAGTGCACGCATTACAGTTGAGCGAAACAGCTTTGTAATGTTTTATACTGTTGTTGGACTTATTTGATTATTGTTTCTCAACTGTTTGTAAATGTTGAAATTTATAAATAAACATTTAAAAAAATAAATAAAAAAATAAACCGATTGACCATACCGGGTTTACAGCCGTAGAAGAAGACGGAAAGGATGGGAGCATGCGCAGTCAGTGTTCTTGCCAGTAAGTCAAGATGGCGGATCTGCTCGGTTCAATTTTAAGCTCGATGGAAAAGCCTCCAACAGTTGGCGACCAAGAAAGCCGGCGAAAGGCTCGAGGTATTATAATATGTTGCCCTGTGCGACAACTCAATATGTATTTGTTGAAAAGAAAACAAAAAAGAGACATGACTGACAAAAATATGGAAAGGGCTAGGGAGGTTAGTTTGATCAGTCAATTAAACCAACCATTAAACAGTCCAGATTCGGCACACGTAAACGGCAGTAAAATGTGCATTGGGTTGGAACCAGAGCATCTTTGAACACTTGAGTCAGAACACACACACCGGCTATAAACTGCATGCTGCGTGTGGACGCTGTCGGTTCGGTGCTGTGATTGGTCCTTACTTACAAAACCAGTGACGTCATCTCCACGCACTTCCATGCGCTACTTTTAAGCGCCTGAAGAAGAATAAACACCTAAAATTTATTGATTGATACTTTTATTAGTAGATCGCACAGTTCAGTACATATTCCGTACAATTGACCACTAAATGGTAACACCCGAATAAGTTTTTCAACTTGTCCCCTGCATGTTTGAAAGCATAACAAAACACTGCAGGTAGGAGCATGATAATATGGATGTGCAGTAAATGAGTGTCTCCGTAGTGATGCCCCGTATAGTACACTTTTTTTTTTTTTAAATCAGGTGGTCTGCGCCACTTTTAAATTGCACTTGCAGTCTTGGTAAATCACATTAAACACACCCACTAATATAGTACACATTATTTTGTAGATTGCACATGCTGTTAAGCGCGTGGTCTTTGAATCTTAGTAAATCAGACCCTTTGTATCCAAAAGGGTTTGAATACTTGGTAAATAAAACGAAAAAGTTGCTATGTATGCAACACTGATCCATATTGCTACGGCTTCCAATTCTCTGGCAGACCCGGTCCATATGAGCTGTGTTATGAAGCCGAGTTACGATGCATACTGCCACCCTAACTAACGGGTTGCGCTAAATGTAGCAGGCCACCACAAATAAATGAAATAATGTGAATCACTGATAATATGGGTTGGAACTAGAGTTGGGCGATATGGGCTTTTTTAAATATCTCAATATTTTTAGACCATGTCACGATCCACGATAAATTTCTCGATATTTTGCCGTAGCCTGGAATGAACACTTGATGCATATAATTACAGCAGTATGATGATTCTATGTGTCTACATTAAAACATTCTTCTTCATACTTCATTAGTATGCTCATTTTAAATTTTCATGCAGAGAAGGAAATTACAACTAAGTCAATTGACCAAAACTGTGATTATTAAACAGTTATTAAGCAGTGGCACAAACATTCATGTCATTTCCAAAACAGAAAGTGCTAGATTGTCAGAGACATTTTAAAACAAGCTATTAGTGCACTTTTGTGCATGATGTCACGAAGATGACATATCAAAACAACACTAAATTAAAGTGCTCTTTTTGTACAGAACACCACTACAACAGTTTAAAACAAATAAAGTGCACTTTTGTGCATGATGTCACACAAAATATTTCAATATCTGTCAAATAAAAATGAGCTGCATAATAGGAAATCAAATAGTGTTCGTCCTTCGCTATGTGGTAGATTCCTGCGGACATTATCTCCTTCACTTGTTGGCTATTTTTTCATACGGTGTTGTTGTGGAAATGGTTGCCTCTGCATTTTGTGGGTGTGGCACCAAATGGAGATGTTGACATGCGGAGTATGCACTCTTCGTTCTCGAGCAGGTGACTTTTCAAATGATGCTACATATTAGCAGTAATGCTACTTTTTGTAGCAGCGCTTTTGCCCTACACTTGACAAATTACGGTTATCCGTTCGACATACTCCCATTTGAAGCCAAACCACCGCCAAATGATGGACCCTGTGCTGTTTTTCTTGGGAATTAATTCTTCCTTCATTTGTTAACAGATTCACACCTTCTTTCTCTCGTATTACCACTCGCACCACAGTTAACGTTATCCATGCCGCTCTGCTCCGCGAGAGCGTATACGTATATGACGTATGTAAGAAGGTGTGCTTGCTGTCTGTGAGAAGGAGAGACAACAAAGAGTGGGAAGAACTTGTAGTGTAATGCCCGCAGCTAAAAGCAACTGCGTGAGAATGTATACTTGAATATCACGGTATAGTTATTTTCTATATCGCACAGAGACAAACCCGCGATATAACGAGTATACCGATATATCGCCCAATCTAGTTGGAAGTTTAACCAGTAACTTTTTATAGATTGTCAAGTAAGCATGTTTACAAATACTAATATTGAACTGCTTTTGTTAGAGCAAGCAGCGAGGCTCAAGAAGATGGAGGAAGACGAGAAAAAAAAGAAAATCGCATTCAGGAAAAAGGTGAGTCATATTATTCTTTGTTAATTTTGCAGAGTAATACTAAACTGCTTCTTTCACCGTTTAAGATGGAGAAAGAAGTGTCAGATTTCATCCAAGACAGTTTACAACAGAAGCGCAAGTACAACCCAATGGGGAAGATTGAGAGGAGTATTTTGTAAGGCGTCTTCAAGTTGGATTATTGGAGTTTTTAGAGAAGAACCTTAGTGTTTTTTGCACAGGCACGATGTTGCTGAAGTGGCAGGTCTGACTTCATTTTCTTTTGGGGAGGACGAGGAGAGCCGTTACGTTATGTTGTTCAAAAAGGTTGGCCGAAGACCAGTAGATGTTGACTTAGTTTAGGCAATGTGTTCAGTTTGTACTTTGTGCTCTTGTAGGAGTTTGCACCGTCCGATGAGGAGTTGGAAGCCTATCGCAAAGGAGAAGAGTGGGATCCGCAGTTGGCAGAGCAACGCCGCAGGCTAAAAGTAAGTACAGGAGCCTTCCAAAATATTATATGTGAGGATTCGCATATTTTAAAACTTGGAACGCCACAATTAGATTTGGCAGTACCCATTCGTTCGTCCTCCCTGAGGAACACATTATATAATATAACTGTCTGTAAACACAAGCTGTAGTTATAATTTCATACATTAGCTTGCACCTGTTAACTCCTACTGTGCTTCTTAACACTCCTCATATGCAAACCAATTGTGGACGACATAAGTACACATAAAACAATCCAATGGTGTTAAAAATGTGAATTTCTATCAGGCTGCTGCATACACAGAAACGTATGAGCAATATTTTGTAATATGATGATGCTAATCAACCTTATCGGTCTGTCACGTCAATCAATACTGTGCTGCTAAGAGTGAAAAGTACTGTCATTCTTTGCCAACGTAGGAGCAGGCGGCGCTGGAAGAAGAGGCATCCCGGCAGTCCAACAAGTCTGAGGCGTGCCCAAACTCCAACTACAGAGACAAGTACAGTCACCTGATCGGAACATCTGCGGCCAAAGATGCAGCGCACACGCTCGAAGCCAACCAAGCATACGGATGTGGTGAGTGTTGCCATTGGTGCCCCACTAGGCTTAAATCAGTTAATCAAACATTAAATGAAAACAAACTCGATGACTTTGCTGGCATCCATAAATTGCCATGTCCGTGTGTGTTTATTTTGTCTGTTGCTTTCAATCAGGGTGCAAGAGGGTTCCCAGCACTTGGACAATTTCATTCCATAGCAAAATTAAAGTACAATAATGGAAAAACAAGTTGACTTTAAGTTTATTTGTGTTTCATTCTATCTATTAAACCATATACAATTGTATTTACAATTTGCAAAATATTTGAAAAATCTCGAAATGCCGCATTTGCCCCATAAATCTAAAAGTTGTTAATCTGTGACATTCATTTTACAACCAGAGATGGAGACAAAGACACAACCAAAGACAGTGTCTGAAGGCAGCAACTTTTCCCTTTAACCCTTCGTGTGAATTATGATTATTTTTTATCTAAAAGATAAGGTATTTACATACCATCAGTAGTTGACACAGTCATTGTACAGTAAGCGAATATTTGATCATATTCGTAGTTTGTATTTCTTGTTTAGCACTTAGCAATAGTGTTTTACTAAAGCTGGATCTGTTTAGCACACAGCTTGTCGACTTGTCGACCACCCTCTTGTTCAGGCTAAAAAATATAAGGTTGTGGATCATATTTCTTTCCAAAGTAATTGTTGTTGGCTCCCATGAAGTCCACAAGATTAGCGTTGTTGGTGGTGGGGAAGGGAACCGTGGTCCCCATGGATACATTGCGGCTCACATTACTGGCTTGCTCATTATCTCTCAAAAGGACTCAGGAATCTCAGTCAGATTTATACTATTTTGATCATATGTATTTACTCGCAAACTTTGTAAGTCTTTCGGTGTTATAAATGAGACAGTAGATTTTAAACAGAGGAAACTTGTTTTTCCATTCTACTGGTACTTTAAATCAACGCAGTGAACTTTTTTATCAGCATTCCACAATCTTTGTCTCTGTGGGTAGAGGTTGGACCGCTAGTTTACACACAGGATGCACAGTATACTTGGGGCGGTATAGCTCGGTTGGTAGAGTGGCCGTGCCAGCAACTTGAGGGTTCCAGGTTTGATCCCTGTTACCACCATCCTAGTCATTTCCATGTGTCTTTGGGCAAGACACTTTACCTACCTGCTCCCAGTGGCACCCACCTTGGTTTAAATGTAACTTACTTATTGGGTTTCACTATGTAAAGTGCTTTGAGTCAGTAGAGAAAAAGCACTATATAAATATAATTCACTTCACACTTCACTTAACAGTGAGAAGCTAGTGAAAAGCACCACAAGGTAATTAGGGATGTCCCGATCCAGGTTTTTGCACTTCCAATCCGATACCGATATTGTTTTTGCACTTCCGATCCGATACGGATACTGGCCTGTATTAAAGTTTAAAGGTATTTAGCCCAATTAGTTGTCAGATTCATGTTGAAAAGGGTTTTAGTACTCTTGATAACTAGCCAGCTGAATCAGGTGAGTTTGAATAATACACAATGGTTGGTATTCAAGGATAAACAAAAAATAAAAAAAATTCTACATGACAAACAGAAATGGCATCATTAAACAGTAAAAAAGTGAACAGTGTAAAGTGCAAATAATGCTGTAAACATTATTAAAAAAAGCAAAACAGGCAAAATGTCTATAACTCAGCATCAATACTTGCTCTTGAACAAGTGTAAACTTAAAAAAAAACTATCTACACACTCCTTTCAAATGTTTGCCCCAGTCAGGGGGGGGCAAACATTTGAAGTCCTAGGAAAATAGTTAGGAAAATTCTTTCTAACAAAGACAAGCACTTCAAGATGCTCAGGTGTCAGCCTGCTCCTGTGTTCATCTAGGAGTGCTAAAAAGCCTCTCACTCGCAAGAGTCATTAAAATGTCTTACAACTTTACCACCACGCTTGACTTTATTGTGGCATGTTTTGCACCCCACCTCTTCATCTTTTTCGTTTTGTAGGATAAAATAATCCCACACAGCTGACATTTTTACCGTAACTTTTAATTCACACGGCCGTCTTAACAGTTAGAACACAGACATTTGGACGTGTTGAAGGTGTACTGGAAAACGCAGAACAGGGCGTAGGAAGCAGCAAAAGATTGGAATGTATCTTTTAAATTGGTGGGTTGGAAAATACGGACAGGATTTGAAAAAAAAAACTGGATCTGGATCGGCATTTTCCCATGCCTTGCCGATACGCATTTTTTGGCAAATATCGGCGGCCGATCCGATCCAAATATCGGATCAGGACAACCCTAAAGGTGATACACATTCTGAAGAAAATTTAGGTGCAAGGCCAAATGTTCCTGTGTGGCAACATTTCGGCAAGATCAGCCTATCAACATGGTCAATGTTCAATATTTATTGAAGTTACATTTTTGCCAACATAGATTAATAGTCAATTTTATTTTTGTTTACTAATTTAGGATAATTAAG